>NC_135135.1:3030303-3333333 GCF_051014445.1 Colletes latitarsis | reverse complement strand
CCATCGAATTTCGGCAGGTCGATTTTCGGGAGGTGCACCGGTAACGCGAAAGACAATGTCGTTGGCGCGGGCGAGGCTGCACCGTTTAACGTTGTAGCTCTTACGTTTGGTTGGCTTAATCTTTCGAGCAATACGGTCGCGACGGCTATTGCTTCATCGAAAGATTCGGTCACTGCTTCACGCTCGCGTTCCGCGTCTTCGTAGTTTTCGAGGTGGGCCAATTCATCTTGAATATTTTCGAATGATTCGAAATGCTTTTGCAAACGAGCAACCCTATTACGTAATTTGACCCTTTCGCTTGCGGAGTCTTGGTATGAATTCACGTAATTGGTTAGCATCGTCGTTTGAGTTTTGAACGCGCGCCGCTTTAGTTTTAACGCTTGTATTTGTGCCTCTGTCGCCATGGTTTAGGGAAATAAAAGAAAGGAAAACGAGCAGATTTCGAACGAGGAACTAAGGAGAATGAGAGAATCTGATTGGCAGATCAAAAACAAGCCTACCTTGACTGGATCTCTCGATAGCTGGTGGAACCTGAACCGTCTGTTGTCCTTTCGTAGTCCGTCCAGGGGTCGTCTCGAATTCGTCTGTCCTGTAGGAGATCGTCGCTGACTTGGGGTGGCCTTGCACGAGAAGGCTTCTCTCGTACGGTGGATGGATAGCGTCGTGGATTCCAGTTTTCGATGCGCACTGTTTTCACCACACGTCACTATCCGGCTCGAAGGACCATAAAATTCGAGGATCTTTTCGACAAAGTCACGTTTCCGCATCTGGCATCATAAACGAGCGGAAAAACCCGAGCCGATCGAACGGAACAGGTAGCACCTTTGGGAGACTCCATAGCCGTATAGCTTTAAAGGGATTCTGAGTGCGTGCACCTTGAATCCCTTACGTCGCGGTCGCGGCAAGGACTGCAACGTGCAATCTTTTCCTAGCGAAGATGGTCGCATCAGGCGCAGCCTGTTTTTACGACCTCCTTTTTCTCGCAGGTAGATTGTTCTTTAAAATCTTAAATCGCAGCAACGATGAGGATTCTTTATTTTCAAGTCCAAATTTCAATATTCTATGCAGCACGTACTTAAGGAGCGAGATCGGCTGGGATCCGCTCCCTTTGGCAGTCGGCTCGTGAATAATTACGAGTAACGTCGCGGATCGACAGACGAAGACTTGGTCGCGCATTGTCGTCGCGACGTGGCGCTGCCGAATCCAACTGTCGATCACTTTTCAATATACAGGGTGGGGCAGTAACTATTAGCACCTCAGATATCTTCGAAACTATATATTTCACAGAAATATTTGCTAAAGTAAATTGCACAGTACGAAGGGCGCTATTGGGTGGCGATAATAGGTTTTTGCAGGTGGAGGTACTTCGGACATTTGAAGGTCACATCCATTTTTTTATATGGATCGGTATGTTTTTGCTTCCGTATCACGATAGAGGATCTTGAAACGAGTTCAACGACCTATTACACAAGGTCATTGAAGGTCATAGAAAGTAGAGAAAGGCGATAATACTTACGGTGTTGGTAGTAAATGAAACATACGTATTGTCAACAGTAGAGGAATGCGTAATGCTTACCGTTTACTTCACTGAGAATAAACACTGCTTGAAGGACACTTTAATAGTTTGCAGAGTAAGATAAACATCATAAGATTAGTATCGATAAATCGGTCAATCCGGCACGATGTATCCGTTTGAAGAGCAGGTTGATATGCTTCTTATTTATGGCGAATGCCAACAAAATTCTGTAAGGGCGAAAAACTTGTATGTTGAACGATATCCACATCGGTCTCAGCCTTCGCGTCAAACATTTAAAAATGTGTATGATAAACTTAGGCAAACCGGTAGTTTAAGTGTTCGTAAAAGTGAACGCCAGAAACGAGTAATTAACGAAGAAATGGAAATCGGTGTGCTCGCTAGTGTGTCTATATTCAAATGTCCGAAGTACCTCCACCTGCAAAAGAACTATTATCGCCACCCAATAGCGCCCTTCGTACTGTGCAATTTACTTTAGCAAATATTTCTGTGAAACATATAGTTTCGAAGATATCTGAGGTGCTAATAGTTACTGCCCCACCCTGTATATTACGGTTCTCTCTCTCGACGCTGATTTTACGATATCGTTTAAACCGGTGCGAAGCGAATTTCGCGTGAGGTCTGCGTACAAAAACACGTAAACGGCCGCGGTTTTAAATTGTCCGTACGTCGAACGAACTCGACGAACGCTTAACCTTCCGCAGTGTCACATATACAAACGGATACTGAAATCGCGGCCGAGAATTTATTTTTCCGGACGATTGCGATTTTAAATAGTTTTAACATATTTAAACAATTCCAAGTCTCGACTGCCCCAGCATTTTTACTTTCCGATCTATGTAAGGTATAAGGAAGGTACCATAATGAAAAAAAAATTTCGAAAATTTTTTTTAGCGAAAATACGTGTTTTAAGACCCCCTGAGCATATTGTGACTATTGAAAAAAAAGAAATTTTTTTTTATTCCTATGTGTTGAGAGCTCTTGCAAGGTGTTGCACGTCGGAGCTCTTCTTGCACGTCTGGTGATACGCAAGACGTTGGTTGTGTAGTGGACTGTATATCTTTGGCGTGGACCCTCTCTTGTACGTACGACGTCGCGTGATGGTGTTCGTCGTTTTGTCTTCGACGTTTTGTCCTCGACGTTTTGTCCTGTTTGTACGCTAAATGTCGCGCCTTATATCCTAATGCAAGAAGCCAAATGCATCCAATCAGAACATTTTTCGTTCAGGATTGGTGCGCTGGTACTTCTTGCATTTCGCGTTCGCGAGGGTAGACTGCGCGTCCCAGGTGTAGGGAAAAACCCTGGCCCAACGGTCAGGACCAGGTCGCGAGGTCGCTGGAGCGGGCCCTTTATGGCGGTTATTTAGTTTACATTGACACTAAAACCATTTAGCGTCAATGTAAACGCCGAATTGTTGTTGTGAGCGGAACGGTATGTTTCGCGACGCAACACTATGCTATTAACATGATTGTGTCTAAACGGCTAAATAAATTTCAATGAAACTTTACATTTAAGTTTTATGTTCTCGTTTCAAGGTCTGATTAGAGCGCGATCAGCTCCCGGATAATGATGATTATACGTCTTATAGTTTTATAATTATTTAGAGCTTTAAATTATTTTAGCTGTTTCAAGAGCAAGAAGGAAAGGCTCACACTAGCGTTCTTTATAAATTTCCCGAAGTTGTGCGAAGTGCCGAGCTCACGTACACGTGGCTCATGCGGTAGTATATGCCTGATATCCCCACCACTCCGTTAGACGCTAAAGAAGTTCGTCGTCACTATTGTCGATTTCGATGCACTCAATTATGCCCGATTTGGCCACACTGGATAGGGTCCGGGTAGGAAGTTGTAGGAAAGGTTCGATCCAGTATCTAGGATCACTCTGGGCGGTGGGATGTCGACCGATGGTCGCAGCCGGAGCGGGTTGAGGCAATGCCCTACCGACGCTGCCACACGGCCGGCGTTCGTGGTAGGGCCCGGGTAGGAATTTGTAGGAAAGGTCTCAAAACCCAGTGTCCAGGATCATCTTGCGGTAAGTACGGCGGATCGGTCGCGAGAGTGCCCCGCGCTCTCTCGTGTGCACCTCGTATGGTGATACGGAGCCCCTCGCCACTAGAGCTGGCTTCGGCGAGCAAGACACGAGTCTCCGAATCCGGCCGGTGGCCCGGTTTTAATATCCGCGCGGCGCATAATTAATTGCGCGAAGGCGCGGACGCCTAGCGGCCGCGCGGTGAACCACCGGTCGCGGAGACTCGATCGTGACGCTGTTCGGTTCGCGGGCCGGGTAGGAATATACGCATTACATAGTTATGTAAACGTGTGCAAAGTAATATTCAAAGTTGTTGAGCACCGTAGCAGCTTGCTGTCTCCTCTTATTCTTAGGCGAGGTTTATGGTAAGGCAAAAAAATCTTTGACCGCATGCACGATTAAACCTCGACATTTGCATGTCAGCAAACCCTACCATGAGCCTTCCTAACGAAAGCCTAGAGAAAGTTGGCCTGCAAACGATAAATTCTTCAACGTCATTGAACGATGTCTTCGATGATTTGGAAGGTAGGAGACGGGGTCGGAGTTTTCTTGAACACAAAACAACCAAGGAACCACCACTTGGTTCTAGTATGCCAACTCACACGCATAAATCAAACGCCTACAAATGCGCTAGAACTGTAGTCAAACATAATCGAACAAACCATATCTTAGTGTGCTCTTTCTCGCATTAATTACGCGTGTAATAAATATCAAGGAAGATGCAAGCCCGACGTTAGATTGTGATTGGATTTAACGGATTATGCACGCCGCAACAAAAGACATGAAAATATTGTTTCTCGATTTATGAAAACTACATTCAGGCAGAAGAGAATGAATCTCGATTCTACCACTACTACTTCGGTTGATTGCCTCGGAAGCAGCAAGTGAAGGTTGTAAGGCACCTAAATTTGTATTTTCACTTGGTTGCGTATAGCGGCCAAGCCGTTTATTTATTTTAATTTTCAAAGTAAGGAAAGGGGGGCAAACCCGCCTAGACGTCGGCCCGACGTCTGGTGGAAAAAACCTGCCGCTGCTCGTGGCTCAGCTCGCGATATGGTGTTCTATAACAAGGAAAGACAAGGCTGGGTTTAAATACATAGTATCGCTTGTCACGTTACTCGTCTCGCTTTATCTCGCACGCTCCTGTCTGTGCTTGTCGCACTCAGGAGCGGGGATTTCAGACGTTGCTCGACAAACTGAGCTATGCTTTGTGGACTGTATACAGGGTGTCCCGTAAATAGTGTAGGAGCCGGAAATGTGGGGTAGCTGAGACGATTCTGAACAACAATTTCCTTTGCAAAAATGTCGGATGGAGCTTCGTTTTTGAATTATTAACGAAAAACACTGACGAATCACGGCGCGCGCCTGCCGCGCGCTCAGGGCCGTCCGAACTAAGAGAGCCACCGTGTCGGGTAGGTAGCAAGATGTGCATCGGAAATACGTCGAGGAACGAATACAAATAATTAAAAATACTACCACTGCAACTGTTACCTCTGCGGATTGGATAAATCAGCCAGCTAAATCGAATTTATTAATTATTTGTATTCGCTATTTCCAAGGAAGAAGGAATAAAATGTGGGAAGATGCTCTCGGAATTTTTAGGAAATTAATTCTTCGCACCTGAGTGACGCTTCTCGCCAGAGTGTGTTAAAATTAAAATAAGAATTATTTTCAGAAAATTAAAATAAATACGGTAAGAACCATTTGTAATCGTTTGTTATTAAAAACTGTACTGGAAAAGCAGACTGGATTTGTGCGAACCGAAACATTTTTCGCATGCAAGGGGTTAATAGAGAATTAATTGAAATTCGCCTTACCCATTTACTTGCAAGTTGCAATAGGGCCAGTTAGTGCACCCCTGTCGATCATGGAAAGGTCGAAGACCCCAATAAAAATCAGCTGATGGGACGGCCCGGTCACTGCACCCGCTTCTTACCCCGAAAATGTAAAAGTGAAAAGTGCTAGTGACCGTACTGTAAAGTGTTTTCGGGGTAAGAAGCGAGTGCAGTGACCGGGTCGTCCCATCAGCTGATTTTTATTGGGGTCTTCGACCTTTCCATGATCGACAGGGGTGCACTAACTGGCCCTATTGCAACTTGCAAGTAAATGGGTAAGGCGAATTTCAATTAATTCTCTATTAACCCCTTGCATGCGAAAAATGTTTCGGTTCGCACAAATCCAGTCTGCTTTTCCAGTACAGTTTTTAATAACAAACGATTACAAATGGTTCTTACCGTATTTATTTTAATTTTCTGAAAATAATTCTTATTTTAATTTTAACACACTCTGGCGAGAAGCGTCACTCAGGTGCGAAGAATTAATTTCCTAAAAATTCCGAGAGCATCTTCCCACATTTTATTTCTTCTTTCTTGGAAACAGCGAATACAAATAATTAATAAATTCGATTTATCTGACTGATTTATCCAATCTGCAGAGGTAACAGTTGCAGTGGTAGTATTTTTAATTATTTGTATTCGTTCCTCGACGTATCTCCGATGCACATCTTGCTACCTACCCGACACGGTGGCTCTCTTAGTTCGGACGGCCCTGAGCGCGCGGCAGGCACGCGCCGTGATTCGTCAGTGTTTTTCGTTAATAATTCAAAAACGAAGCTTCATCCGACATTTTTGCAAAGGAAATTGTTGTTCAGAATCGTCTCAGCTACCCCACATTTCCGGCTCCTACACTATTTACGGGACACCCTGTATATGAACGTTTTCATAAATCGAGAACCGTTCTATCGCAGTGCGGAAGAAGAGATTTAATTTCTCTATTCTCCGCTTTTTGCGATGGTTGAATACTGCAGGAAAAGACAACAGGTGAAGGTTGTAAAGCTCCAAATGCCGCCCAACCCGCAGTTTCTCACCGTTCTCGTATACGTACAAGACGCGGTGTAGCGTAGCCCTTAACGGCGCATGTAGCGTCTTACATTTAAAAGTGCTTACATCATGGTGTTCTTTATGTGTTGCTCTACGCACAGGATACGTACTCACTGACGGTCAATAAGCGTTGCTCGAGCAGGTCGTAAGCTAGGAGTTCCGGATTTTCCTAGCTCCAACAGAAGAATTTCCTTGTTTTCCCTCTCACGATCGCGTAGCTCAAACGTCACGTGAAACTCGGGCGAAAACCCACAGTCATTTAAATTTAGACTGCAATCTCGACAAGCGGGAACCGAGTTTTCCTCGATTCGCCTCACACGACCGCGCAGCTCGAGCATTACGTGTAATTCGGCGAAATTGTTCAGTCGTTAATCGGGGCTGGTAAAATGCCTCATCGATTTAATTAATTGCGAGCAGCACTAGGACGTTCTCATCGAAAGGTTCGAGTGTTCTCAGAACTATTTTCGGAGAATCTGGTTTCGTCGCGGAGCGGAATCGTTTGTCGATCTGCTCGCTGCGAGGACTCGCTTTCGAGTCTCGAAGCTAAGAAGCGAACAGACATCCGCAGTCGCGGCCACGAGAGGGGAAATCACCACCTCGCGGCGCTATCCCTGCTCTTCAATGTCTATCTCTTCTTAATTTCAATATTTCGCTACCCTCTCTGTTTATGGATCTTCGTCGATCGATCCCAAGTAAACGTTGTTGGGTCGATCGCGTGACTGAGAGCAGACAAAACTTCGTGTATGGTTTTTCTAACCTGTATCGTTCCGTGTACCGATCTACGCATCAGAGAGTCTCTGGAATGTCGCGTACACGAAACACAATACTGTACGAGGAATTTATGGTTCTCAGTTATAGTTCATGTTAAATTGAATATTTCTCTAAACGGTTCTCAAATCCGTCAATTAACGCGATATTTAAACAACGTCGATCGATGGCACAATCAGCTGCTAGTATCGTTACATTCTTCGTCGTGAACGCAAATCGATGCGAAAATTTCATTTATCTTTAGATTCCTTTTTACATTTTTAAATTCAAGTATATGTATATTTGAAAAATGAATAACAGTTATATTCGCAAGTAACTCGAAACAATTGTGGTGCACGTACACATAAACACTCACGAATAACATAATCGCGGTGCATGTTTATTTAATTGCATAGTGGTTAGTGCCTAAAATGATTATTTATGGACACTCGCGGTCCCTGTGGGCAATTATGGAGCACGTATACTCGCGTGCGAGTGATATTTGTACCCAACATTGTGTATTGGAAGTGGCATTCACCCTTTCTCTGTGAAAGCAATAGCATAAAAGCCTTACTAAATAATAACAGGCAAACTCAAACTCTATTAAAATCCCAAATACAGATAGTTTCGAGCACTATAAAAAATTTTAATAATTCAATTCAGTCTTTAAAACTTACAGAAGACACCTTGAACAGCAATATGAAAGTAATTAATAAGTATGTTAAAATAGGTGCGAGTCGGTTAATGGTTTTTCTCTCGTGACCTGATCTTTCACCCTTTAACGTTGAGTCCGAATTTCGAGGGATTGGAATTGTGGGGGAAAGTGAATTGTACACTGTTAAATTTCCTAGTCCACCGTTTATTTAAAATAAAATTAAAATTGAAAATAAACAAAACGGAAGGAAATTAGAAAAATGAAATTATATTTATCTCTTTGGTATTAAAAATTGCAGGAAAAACCCGAGCTGATGGCTCAAAAAAAAAACCAGCGTCGCCGTCGGCCCCTACGGCTCTCGTCTCGGTCTTCTGTAATCAAAGAAATACCGAAATCCGGCTGTTAATACCTAACAACGCTCGTTGCATTGTCTGACTCGCTCTAATCCACACGCTTCTTACTCCGTTTATGGTAAACAGGAGTGGGATTCTTACACAGCGATACACAGCTGTATTAATGGACTGTATGATTCAGCGTTTCTCGTATGATCGAGAAACGTTCGATTGCAGTATTGGAAGGCGAGATTCTAATCTCGATTTTCCCTTGACTGCAGGGTTTGATTATTGCTGGAGTGGACAACAGGCGGATGTTGTAAGGCGCCGAATCTACTCCGCGGCTCTTCACTGTCCCCTGGTCAGTACGGGACCGATGTGGTGCAGTCCCTTAACTGCGCAAGAAGCGACTGATTATTAAGGACCTTACACCACGTTGCCCTTTGAGCGTCGTTCTACGCCTAGTGTCCGTACAGACTCGCGATCTACAAACCACGCTCGAGCAAGTCGAAGTCTGCTGGGAGTCTACCCAGGGAATACGCCAAAGGCCCCTATGTGAGTGTGATCCCAAGCACTGACTCGACCTTGGAGAACGGCGATTCCATCCAGGAAATATGCCAAGAAGGCCCCTATAGGTAGATTTTAGCACCGTGTCATAATCAAGGGAGAATCGAAAAATTCTCTCGATATCTCCTACGCGACCGCTTACTAAAGCGGTACATG
This sequence comes from Colletes latitarsis, assembly GCF_051014445.1. Taxonomy (NCBI): domain Eukaryota; kingdom Metazoa; phylum Arthropoda; class Insecta; order Hymenoptera; family Colletidae; genus Colletes; species Colletes latitarsis. The sequence goes on along the minus strand of NC_135135.1, from coordinate 3,324,435 downwards.
TTTAATTAGCATCGATGGCTGTAACCAATCACTATACGAGTGTAAACTTGATAATTTTCAGCCATCGGTTGCTTTTTAATTAAGTGGAAAGAAAATCAGTGTGATTTTGTTACTTTCCAAAATGGTTCGTTCAACGCGTTGACCGATTTCTGCACGAGAACGTATGGCTCGAATATCTCGACTTTAGGCAGGATTTTTCAGAATCCGCAGCAGTCTCAATTCGTGCTACTTCGTTCTCGTGACTCTACGATAAGTTAGACGAAACTAACATTTCGATGATCGGTCTACATTGTCAAACGAGGTTGGTGTTTGAGGTCCGCTCTCGTCCAGAACCAAATAGCGAATGAGTGAAGAGACAGACATTCTTAACCGCGGCCACGAGAGGGGAAATTGTCGTCTCGCGGCGCTGTCTGGTTTTCGTTGTCTATCTCTTATTATCGTCGTATCCTCTCTTTACTTCGGCGTAATAACACCTGTTCTCTAGGAACCGTTACTGGGCCGATCGCGTGACTGTTATCGAAAGTAAATTTGGAGTTTTTCTATGCGGTATTGCTCTCGAAACGTATTACGCCACAGAGAAGGCTCTGGAATGTCGCGTAAACTAGGAACAACACTGTACAAGAAATAGCCCGTTTTTCCATCGATCACGCAATGGTTTAACCGATGTTTTTCGATTGTCGAATTAACGCGATATTTAAACAGCATTATTTTTGTATCCTCCCCCATCTCTATTTCATTTTAATATTGAAATATAGCTTTTTTTAAAAAAATGTATCAGTATAAATAGATTTGGAACAAAGCCACATTTCCCAAAAAAAAATTTCGAAATTTTTTGTCAGTATGGTTGTTTAAAGATCGAGTTAATTCGATTTATTTAAACATGAAATAATCCGTTAATCCGCTTTGTTTTAAATACACGTGGCCGACCAGAATATTCTAGGTCGACGCGTCCGCGGTTCGAAACATAAGGCAGCAGAAAAAATCACGCTCCATGAGTTTTTCTGTAAGTCACGTGAGCAATACAGTAACGTTCGATTTCAAACTTTTCGGTTAAACGCTCGACCATAGAGAAGGTACGACAATTACAAATTAGATAAAGACGGACGAGAGCCACGGCGACAGCGTCGCACGTCGGAGGATTCCCCCTCTCTCACGCGTACTTTTCGGCAGCTCGTGCTCGTCCGTCCGAAATTTCCACTTATTGCTGCAAACAGCGGTCGTGTGAGAGGCATCGAGATTAAGACTCGATCCTCCCTTGATTTCTCGAACGGTCTTACACCCACCTATAGGGGCCTTATTGGTGTGTATACCCTGGGTGGACTTGCCGCCTTCTAGTCGGAGCGTGGGACAAGTTATTCCATGTCCAGCTTCCAGCGAATGCCAGAGCGTTGTTCACTGACCGCCAGTATTGTACGGTCACTGTGCGTAGAACGCGACTCAAAAGGCGCCGTGGTGACAGTCCCAATTGTAAGTCATCCTATACGCCGTTGAAAGACTGCACCACACCGTGTTCCGTACACACATATACGAAGACGTTAAGGGGCCGAGGACCGAGTGACGGTTGGAGCCTTACACCTCCCTCTAGGCACCCTCTCCTGCGACAATCAAGTGTTGCAGTCGAAAGATAACGAGATTGAATTCCATAATTGAAAGAAATAACCGAGCGATTCCCGATTTTAAGGGAACGCTCACACGTACAGTCCACGAGCTTAGCTGCGTACGGCGGCGGCAGATTCCCGCTTCTGAGTGCGACAAGCACAAACCAGGAGCGTGCAGAACAAAGTAAGACACACAACGTGACTTACGTCGATAGGTATTTAACGCCTGGTCGTGTCTCTTTCTGTTACAGGGCATCAACATCAGCAGGACCCCAGACGGCGTCTGGCAGCCGCAAAACATACGGCCTGCATTATAATAAAAGAAAATAAAAGGCTTAGCCGTTCCTTCGGCTAGGCGAAAATAAAAATTTACTTGTACCGTTTATTTTCCGTCGGTTCCTTCCCTCGAAATCCGGACCCCCGTTAGGCGAGGTATTTTCGAACTTCCTCCCCCTAACAATGGTTGATAGAATCTAAGGGTTCTAACCGGGGTCCGGACGAGGGAAGTGACAAGGACAGTCAATTGACAAGTTTTATTGATATTTTTCGCTTGTCGCGTAGCGTCAAACCGTTTATTTAAAAAAATAAAAAAATTGAATATAAAAATATAAAAAGAAGAAATATGTTTTTTTTTTATCAACTAGGCCAGGGGTTAGATGGCCTCACCAGCGTTGTGCTGACTGGATTGGTCGACCAAATTAAATACGTGCGTACACGTATCGTAAATACACACATTTTCGGGATGAGAAGCGGGTGCAGTGACCGGGCCGTCCCATCAGCTGATTTTCATTGGGGTCTTCGACCTTGCGGTGATCGACAGCGGTGCACTAACCGGGCCCTATTGTCAGCGCAACAGATCAACTTGCAGGTAAGTTGGTAAGTCGAATTTCAATTATTTCTCTATTAACCCTTTGCATTCGAGGAATGTTTCGGTACGCACAAATCTAGGCTGCTTTTCCAGTACAGTTTTTAATAACAAACGGTTACAAATGGTTCTTACCGTATTTATTTTAATTTTCTGAAAATAATTCTTATTTTAATTTTAACACACTCTGGCGAGAAGCGTCACTCAGGTGCGAAGAATTAATTTCCTAAAAATTCCGAGAGCATCTTCCCACATTTTATTCCTTCTTCCTTGGAAATAGCGAATACAAATAATTAATAAATTCGATTTAGCTGGCTGATTTATCCAATCCGCAGAGGTAACAGTTGCAGTGGTAGTGTTTAAAGACCTTAACCGCCCTAAGGGGGGTTATTTTAGTCTGACGTGGTCCGGATTACGAGGGAAAGGACACTGGGAAAAAGTATTGAATAAATTGATGCACCAGAATTTGCTCAAGAAATTAAACTTTTATTTTTAATCAAAAAAGAAAAAAAAGGAAAAAAAAACCGCCTAGACGTCGGTCCGACGTCTGGGGAAAAAAACCTGGGCCAGCTTCTCCTGGCCAAGTTCGCGATGTGTTGTTCTGTAACAAGGAAAGACAAGGCTGGATTTAAATACCTATTAACGCTTGTCGCGTCGCCTGTCTCGCTCTATCTCGCACGCTCCTGTCTGTGCCGTTCGTACTCAAGAGCGGAGATTACAGACACGTCTCGACGAACTGAGATATGTATGTGGACTATATAAATGAACGTTCTCACAAATCGAGAACCGTTCGATCGCTGTGAGGAAGAAGAGATTTAATTTCTCAATTCTCCGCTTTTTAGCGATCGTTGAATGCCGCAGGAAAGGACAACAGGTGGAGGTCGTAAAGCTCCAAATGCTGTCCAAACCGCAGTTTCTCACCGTTCCCTGCGTACAAGACGCGGTGTGGTGTAGCCCTTAACGGCGCACGTAGCGTCTTACGTTTAAAGGAGCATACACCACGGTGCTCATTATGCGTTGCTCTACGCACAGGGTACGTACTCACTGGCGGTCAAGGAGCGTTGCTCGAGCAGGTTGAGAGCTAAGAAGTCCGGAATTTCTTAGCCCCGACCGGAGAAACGGTGAGCCCACGTAGGGTATCGGCCAGAGACCACCCTAGGGGTGTTATACAAAACCGTGAGGACAATTCAACTTGTCGCACGACCGCGTCAAATGCAGCAGTCCGTACGACAAATTCTTACACGACTGCGAAACGCAAACGTCACGTGAAGATAATCAGCCTCACACGACCGCGTCAAATGCAGCAGTCCGTGGAGAAATCAGTATTGAGTTGGCCGTAGCCACTGGCCGAAACTGGACTTCCGACGACCGCTGGTTGCAGCGAGACGTTGGAAAGTCAGCCTCACGACCGCGTCAAATGCAGCAGTCCGTGATAATGTCAGCCTCGCACGACCGCGTCAAATGCAGCAGTCCGTGGAGTCGTCAGTACTGATCGGGCCGTAGCCCTTGCTGAGACTGGAGTTTCGACACACGGGAAACGATTCTTATCTCGATTTCCCTTTCATGACCGCGTAGCACAAACGTCACATGAAAGTTGGACGAAAACCCACAGTCTTTTAAATTTTGTTAATAATCTCGCCAAGCGGGAACCGAAGTTTATCAATTCCCTCACACGACCACGTAACTCGAGCGTCACGTGCTATTCGGCGAGATTGTACAGTCAATAATCGGGGCTGATAAAATGCCTCACCGATTTAGTTAATTCTGAGCAACAATTTAATATTCTCAACGAAAGATTCGAGTGTTCTCAGAACCTATATTCGGAGATTTGGTTTCGTCGCGGAGCGGAATCGTTTGTCGATCTGCTCGCTGCGAGGACTCGCTATCGAGTCTCCAAGCTAAGAAGCGAAGGATGACCTAGGCTGGGAGGGGGGTCCTGAGGGGACCCTCCTCCCGCCAGGCGGCGCCGGGTCGGACCGGTTGGGGGTAGGAGTGCCTCCCCCTACCGGTCCGACGCAAGGGGAGGCACCCTCGGCGGTCTGGTGCGGCCATGAACGCCCGGCCGCCGAGGGGTGGAAACGGGGTCGCGGGCGGTTGCGAGTTGGGGCTCGCAGCCGCCACTAAACGCGGCCCCGGGACGGATAGCGGCGGGATGGAGTGGCCCCGTCCCGCCGCTATGAGGCAGTGTGTCTACTGGGGGGACCGATTGTCCCCCCGGGGGATGGGCGCGAAAGCGCGGGCACGGGGAGGATACCGGAAGAATGCTTCGAGCGATTCCCGGTATCCTCCCAAAGCGTGCCGAAGGGTCACCGTGGGGTTTTTAGTGGGTAGGTCCCGCGCCTGTCGTTGTACGGGCGCGGGGAATCCCACACACCCCTCCCACCTCTCCCCAAGGAGGTGGGAGGGAGTCTTTCGAAGATTTTCCCCACGACAAAAAAAAAAAAAAAAAAAAAAAAAAGCTAAGAAGCGAACAGACATCCGCAGTCGCGGCCACGAGAGGGGTAATCACCACCTCGCGGCGCTATCCCTGCTCTTCAATGTCTATCTCTTCTTAATTTCAATATTCCTCTACCCTCGCTGTTTATGGATCTTCGACGATCGATCCCAAGTAAATATATTGGGTCGATCACGTGACTGAGAGCAACCAACACTCGTGTATGGTTTTTCTAACCTGTATCGTTCCGTGTACCGATCTACGCATCAGAGAGTCTCTGGAATGTCGCGTACACGAAAAACAATACCGTACGAGGAATTTATGGTTCTCAGTTATAATTCACGTTAACTTGAATATTTCTCTAAACGGTTCTCAAATCCGTCAATTAACGCGATATTTAAACAGGTAGTATTTTTAATTATTTGTATTTGTTTAAATATCGCGTGAGTCCGAGACGTAGAAACTCGGCCGCGATGCCCGTATCTATATTGAATTCGCGTAATTCTAGATGGTTGTGCTGACATGGAAATTTTCCATCGTTCAGATTAGTATACCGCGGCTATTTACGTGGTTTTTCAAGTTAGCTTCACTGAAATTCTCGAGTTTTGGAACAAATTCTAGGAATTGTGTTGTTAGCGCTGAGAAAGAGAGAGAAAAGGGATCTATCGGAGAAAGATCGATAAACGAAACGCGGCAGCGCCGCGCCGTGACCGCGCAGCGCGTAGCAGCCCGGGCCCAGCATCGCGAGGCGTCGCTACCCGGTTCTACGCTTGCGCGACGGAGCTGGCCGCGGCCGTCGCTGCTTGCAGATCGTCACGGTTCATTCTTGAGCCGTCGGCGATTGAGAGTGGGCCCTGTAACGTTCGCGTTCCCATTTACCTACGAGCTCCGAGGAGGATGAGTCGATCTCGCTCCTCGTAATAGAATCAGTTTGCGGACAAACAATTTATTGGAAAATCTCGTCATAGCGACTTGAGATTTTCCCCAGAAAAAGGACAATCTGCCTGACGTTGCAGCGATCGCACGGCACGCCAAGTGTGAAGCAATCGTAGACGCAGGATTCTGATTGAACGTTGCAGGTCGTGGATGCGACTGCGACGTTGGAGATTCGGTGTGGATCGCCTTGAGTCTTCTTCCAATTATCCGGTTGGAGCTACTGGAAGGCTGCTACCGACATACTGGTATCACCTAGTGGTAGTTCACCGTTCGTAGAGGTCATACGAAACTCACTGGAACCACCCGTCCTGTGTACCACTGAGAGTACACCGACCGGTGGGGTGGAAAGTTTCACCGACCAAGATTAGAGCTATACGGCGTAGGAGCAACCGGAAGATAGATATTCAGAAGAAATATCACTTCGTGGTGCTCTCCGTGCATCGGGCGTCGGAAAACCCGCTCCAATATACCGTCGTGAGGGGACAATAAGTAGAGCCTAAGCGTACGGTGGAGCAAAGAGTTCGAAGAGCCTTCCTTCCATCGCTACACCCACTACCAGCTATGAGTCAACCACACTGGGCTGTGAACGTAGGGTGGTTGGAATTGCAGGGGATTGAGTCCTGAACCGGTGAGCCGCAGGCCAGTTCTTCGGAACATAGGAGCCTCCGTCGAGGTAGCCACGGCTGGCTGCCGGGCGTTCCTTTGATGAAGGAATCGCCGGCTTGGCAACCACGTGAGCATACCGCAGGTTACTCCTGAGGAGCAGCCGTCGAGGAAGCCGAACCAGGACAAGACGTCCTCTTGCGTGGGTGGTGTAGAAACGCCACCCGCACGGGGAGCGTGCTCGCGGGATATAGCCTCTTGGAGCCTTACAACCTCCATTTGGTTTCCCGTCCGTGGCATTGCGAAGAGAACCCGGTAGAACGGAGAAAAGATCGTCTACCCGGTTGTGCGCGTCGGTGAGATCGTAGGAAACGAATCTCATCGACCAGAAAGAGAAGAATATACAGTCCACTAGCTAGAGCGCTAGATAGCCAGCCAGCTCTCCCCTCCAAGCACACCAGACTGTTGCTGGAGCACGAGAAACAGCTGACGAGCGCGCGATTGTTGACTTGTCCGCAAAAGTATTTATTAGGCGGATGCTTTTGTTACAAAAAGCCTCCGCAGCAATAAGAAAAAAGGAGACAAAAAAGAGGAGACGGGGCCAGAGAGCGAGCCACCCTCCAATCATTCTTTTTTTTTAGTTTCTAGTTTTTCTGTTATAATTTTATAAAGAGTTCATTTATATTTTTGTAATAAAAAATTTATTGAAAAACTTGTAACAATTTCTCTCCCTGTCTGTTTCCTCATCCGGACCCACGTTAAAGTCCCTTAGGACTTTAACAGTATTTATTCCTCGACGTATCTCTGATGCACATCTTGCTACCTACCCGACGCGGTGGCTCTCTTAGTTCGAATGGCCCTGAGCGCACGGCAGGCGCGCGCCGTGATTCGTCAGTGTTTTTCGTTAATAATTCAAAAACGAGGCACCATTCGACATTTTTGCAAAAGAAATTGTTGTTCAGAATCGTCTCAGCTATCCCACATTTCCGGTTCTTACACCATTTACGGGACATCCTGTATATTCATTGTATGCTTAATCAAACCTTGCTGAACTGCTTTTATAATAATATTAATCATAAAATTTTAACATAAGTGACATTGTTAGGGGGAGGAGGTTGAAAATACCTCGCCTAACGGGGGTCCGGATCTCGAGGGAAGGAACCGACGGAAAATAAGCGGTACAAGTAATTTTAATTTTCGCCTAGCCGAAAGGATCGGCTAAGCCTTTTATTTATCCTTTTTTGGTATACAACGATGATGCAGGCCGTACGTCGGCAGCTGCCAGACGTGTTGTGCTGATTGTGAAGATACCCTGTAACAGAAAGAGACACGAATAGGCGTTAAATACCTATCGACATGAGTCACGTTGTGCGTCTTACTCTTTTCCGCACGCTCCTGGTTTGTGCTTGTCGCACTCAGAAGCGGGAATCTCTGCCGCCGTGGTACGCAGCTAAGCTTATGGACTGTATGTGTGAGCGTTCCCTTTAAATCGGGAATTGCTCGGTTATTTCTTTCGATTATGAAATTCAATCTCGTTTTCTTTTCGACTGCAACACTTGATTGTCGCAGGAGAGGGTGCCTAGAGGGAGGTTGTAAGGCTCCAACCATCACCCGGTCCTCGGTCCCTTATCGTCTTCGTTTATGCGTACGGAACACGGTGTGGTGCAGTCTTTCAACGGCGTATTTGACGACTTACGATTGGGACTATAACACCACGGTGCTTTACAAGTCGCATTCTACGCACAGTGGCCGTACAAGACTGGCGGTCAGTGAACAAAGCTCTAGCTGGTCGCCGGAAGCTGGAGTTAGAATAACTCGTCCCACGCTCCGACTAGAAGGCGGCAAGTCCACCCAGGGTATACAGGGTGTCCCGTAAATAGTGTAAGAGCCGGAAATGTGGGGTAGCTGAGACGATTCTGAACAACAATTTCCTTTGCAAAAATGTCGGATGGAGCTTCGTTTTTGAATTATTAACGAAAAACACTGACGAATCACGGCGCGCGCCTGCCGCGCGCTCAGGGCCGTCCGAACTAAGAGAGCCACCGTGTCGGATAGGTAGCAAGATGTGCATCGGAGATACGTCGAGGAACGAATACAAATAATTAAAAATACTACTACTGCAACTGTTACCTCTGCGGATTGGATAAATCAGCCAGCTAAATCGAATTTATTAATTATTTGTATTCGCTGTTTCCAAGGAAGAAGGAATAAAATGTGGGAAGATGCTCTCGGAATTTTTAGGAAATTAATTCTTCGCACCTGAGTGACGCTTCTCGCCAGAGTGTGTTAAAATTAAAATAAGAATTATTTTCAGAAAATTAAAATAAATACGGCAAGAACCATTTGTAATCGTTTGTTATTAAAAACTGTACTGGAAAAGCAGACTGGATTTGTGCGTACCGAAACATTCTTCGCATGCAAGGGGTTAATAGAGAATTAATTGAAATTCGCCTTACCCATTTACTTGCAAGTTGCAATAGTGCCGATTAGTGCACCCCTGTCAATCATGGAAAGGTCGAAGACCCCAATAAAAATCAGCTGATGGGACGGCCCGGTCACTGCACTCGCTTCTTACCCCGAAAACACTTCACAGCACGGTCACTAGCACTTTTCACTTTTACATTTTCGGGGTAAGAAGCGGGTGCAGTGACCGGGCCGTCCCATCAGCTGATTTTTATTGGGGTCTTCGACCTTTCCGTGATCGACAGGAGTGCACTAACCGGGCCTTATTGTCAGCGCAACAGAGCAACTTGCTAGTAAATGGGTAAGTCGAATTTCAATTATTTCTCTATTAAAGCCTTTGCATTCGTGGAATGTTTCGGTATGCACAAATCCAGTCTGCTTTTCCAGTACAGTTTTTAATAACAAACGATTACAAATGGTTCTTACCGTATTTATTTTAATTTTCTGAAAATAATTCTTATTTTAATTTTAACACACTCTGGCGAGAAGCGTCACTCAGGTGCGAAGAATTAATTTCCTAAAAATTCCGAGAGCATCTTCCCACATTTTATTCCTTCTTCCTTGGAAATAGCGAATACAAATAATTAATAAATTCGATTTAGCTGGCTGATTTATCCAATCCGCAGAGGTAACAGTTGCAGTGGTAGTATTTTTAATTATTTGTATTCGTTCCTCGACGTATTTCCGATGCACATCTTGCTACCTACCCGACACGGTGGCTCTCTTAGTTCGGACGGCCCTGAGCGCGCGGCAGGCGCGCGCCGTGATTCGTCAGTGTTTTTCGTTAATAATTCGAAAACGAAGCTCCATCCGACATTTTTGCAAAGGAAATTGTTGTTCAGAATCGTCTCAGCTACCCCACATTTCCGGCTCTTACACTAATTACGGGACACCCTGTATACGCCACGAAGGCCCCTATAAGTGGGTGTAAGACCGTTCGAGAAATCAAGGGAGGATCGAGTCTTAATCTCGATGCCTCTCGGACGACCGCTGTTTGCAGCAATACGTGGAAAATTCGGGAACTCGATGATACCAAAGAGTTTCCTGCAGTCTTTAACCGGGTCGTACTCACGACCGAATCGATTAACTAATTAACTCGACAACCGGAATTACACGCAGTTTACTGGGGGCAGTTTGCTTACGCAAGCTAATCCCGTAAGGCTGCGGCTATACGTGGGTTGCCCGCGTTGTGAGAGTTCGAATAACTCGAACTGCCGAAGCCGAAGCACGAGCTGCCGAAAAATACGCTTGAGAGAGGGGGAATCCTCCGACACGCGGCGCTGTCGCCGTGTCTCTCGTCCGTCTTTATCTGACTTGTAATTTTCGTACCTTCTCTATGGTCGAGCGTTCAATCCACGAGTTCGAAATTGAACGTTACTGTATCGCTCGCGTGACTTACAGAAAAACTCAAGGAACGAGGTTTTTTCTGCTGCCTTATGTTTCGAACCGCGTGCGCGTCGACCTAGAATATTTTGGTCGGTCACGTATATCGAAAACAAAACGGTTAACGAATTATTTCGGGTTTAAATAAATCTAATTAACTCGATCTTTAAACAGACATATATATATATTTATTTTCTAACATTATTCCTAGTAATTTTTTATACATTAATATGACATTTTATATATATTTATATTATAAAGAAATAAGTTAGAATTTTAAATTACAAACAGGTTAGTTTTGCGTATAGATTATTTTGTTGAAAAATTTTACGAACATTTATGAAACGAAAGTTGAAACAATAAGAAATAAAACTTATACTTACACCTATTTATCACTTTTAATTTTTCCTTTTCTTTCTCCTAATAAGAAAATTATATAAACATTGCTTTTAGACCATATTATAATATAATACATATACAGTGTAAGGACATAATTCGTGAAAAGTGAAAAGAACCTCTCCACCAATCAAAAACGATCACGAAGAATCACGAATCACTGTGAAAAATTACCATGATTGGGAATGAACGTGATCGAATCACAAGTGATTCAAAAGTAGCAGTTCACGCCATCTCTAAGCGTAGATGAGAATCGTAACACTGCATACATTTCCGCGTTAACTCGTGTTATCGATAGTATCGAAATGACGCGCAGCATCGATATTTGTTTTTTATTTTTCAATAGTTGCCCTTACTAGTGAGAAATAGATCTGCATTTGGCATCCCTGCGGAAAAGACATGCTGACTCGAAACGGCAATAAAATGAAATAAAACGGAGCTGTGAAAAGTTTTATTTAACCGTGCAGCGTTTAGGTAGTACAAAATATCCAAATTAATAGATTAGCTAAATATTTGACGACGCTGACACTATGCTTAATATTATTTTTATAGACCGAACTGCAAAACAAGTTTTATATTGATGTTGACTTTTGACTGAGAAATACATTTCTGGTACAATTACTCTAGTGGTTCGTTGAAGAAGGTAGGGAGGGTCTCTTCGATTCATTATACATTTATATATTTCGTTACAATTACGTGGTAATCATTGATCCACACTCCTGAGAATATTTAACATTAAAATGCGACTCGTGTTACAGCTGAAAATAATTTGCATACATAAGCTCTTTTATATAGTAACTTGTTCCTTCTATTTCCACATTACGAACGCAATTCAGAATTAATACTACTTATACGATGTATTAATGACTCTTAGGTATTTGTTTGCAATATCACATGTACAAAGCGGTTAAAACTAGTGTAAAAAAAGTTGAAAATTACGTGATACTTAAATTAATCGTCGAACCTAACCTCATACTCGATTTTGTAACACGGAAAGGAGATGTCAGTTTAGCAAGTACAAACCAATTGTATTACGGATCCTTTGAATCTCCTTAATTTTTCTGATTACTTACGTCTTTGCTGCGTGGTAAGTACTGTATTTCATCATTTTATGTTGCATTATTACACATACAAGTTGTTCATGTCATTTTTTTTTACATTTATCATTAAGACCATCTTTTGTTAGTTCATATTTGTTTCTTTTTTTGTGATTCAGTAAAATTAGAATATCCCCTATAAAAATATTTATATTCTTAAATTTTTAAAAGAATTTATTATGTATATACAAGTATAAAATTAATGTAGATGGAATATAATTTGTTGTAATTAATATTTATTAAAAATACCAATGTAAACAAGATTAAATGTTTTATTAGCAAATTATTTATTTTGTTATAATATATTAACTTAGGAATATTAAAATATTATTTATGATTTAAAGTACATTTTACTATATCTATTTGTAAAAACAATAAATTTTGATTTTAGTTAAAAGAGGGATGCCACGCAGCAAACGTAGAGCACCCTCTAGCACAAATCATCATCATACATCAATTGAAATGACACCTAGTGCTCATGAAGAAGGTATACCAAGACATCCGTCAAAACGACTTAGACATACATCTAGGTAAATTATATCAAAGTATTATAAATACAGCTAACCCTCCTATAACATGGTAAATAGGTTCCTAGAAAATGCAGTGTTGTGAAACTGTGTTATATGAGACCCAAAGCCAGTATAAAAAGGGGAGTGACGTTCCAAAAACTTATTAAAAACAAATATTTTTTTTAATTGTACATAAGCAACTTAATTTTTATGAAAAATATAAATTTATGTATAACGCAAAACAAAACAAAAACAACAAATATTATTTTAATTTAACGCAGCCTTAATTTAATAAATTATAATTTGTTTATATATTTTCATGTAAAGCCACTATAGTTTATCATTAATAAATCATTATTCCTTCGCGTCATTATTTTAAGGTAATTTAGTTTTTAAATATGTTAAGCAAAAATCATGTTATCCAGTACTGTAGAAGTACAGTGTTTTACAAAGGTTTTTGCAATTTTCTTATCGTGTTAAAGCGAAACCATGTTGTAGGAGGGTTCTCTCAATTTATAAATTGTGTTATAGCGAAACCATATTGTAGGAGGGCTACCTGTACATATTTAGTCTAATAGTATTATAAAATTACATTTCACATTAACACTTTTGCATATTGTTTTGGATAATATAATTGTTCTTTATTCTAATGTAATTTTGTTTTGGAAAATCGTAATTACATGTAATAATCTACAAGTGCCAGAAGTAAACACAAAATAATTTGAAAATTTTCTTATATGCACTGAAAGTAAAATCATATATACAACAATATAATGTAAAATATTTGATATTTCCTTTAATCACTGAAGTAATATTATCAAAAACACATTTATTTCAGCATTTGTTAAAATAATATTTTTAAATTTATAAAACAATGTCATTGATTACAGCTTAATTTATAATGTTTACTTATACTAGTTAAAACAGTAAATATGATGTTTCTCTTTTTCAGTGCAAGACGTTATACTAAAACAGAAGACGTCTCAAGTACTTCGTTCTTTTCCCAAAAGAGATGTATTACATGGTTTAGAGAATACACAACGCCTGATGATTCAGATACACTTGGTCCTGAAGGAATGGAAAAGTTTTGCGAAGATATTGGTGTAGAACCTGAAAATGTAGTAATGCTTGTTCTTGCATATAAAATGAATGCCCGTCAAATGGGTTTTTTCACACTAAGCGAATGGTTAAAAGGCCTTTCGGAATTACAGTGTGATTCTATTAGTAAAATACAACAGAAACTTGAGTACCTAAGGAATCTATTAAATGATCCACATACTTTTAAAGGAATTTACAGATATGCTTACGATTTTGCTAGAGTAAGTATTCTAGTTCATACATCTTTTAATATTATATGTAGGATGTATCTAGAAGTGAGGGGCGGGTACCTGAAATGTCGGGTATCCGAATTTCAGATCGGGTCGAAATCGGGCTGGGACCCGAAAAATTCATACACCTAAAATAGAGATGGGTTACATGGGCCAAACAGCTTGTAAAAAATCCTATTCGCCAGAGACAGTTTTTTATGCCATCTTTTAAGGTGTTGTTGCAAAGGGAAAACCTTATTTTTCAAATTTATAGTGATGCAAATCGCGAGAAAAATTTGTTAAGCTGTTCGAAGTCATTTGAATTATATGTAATAGATTTCAAAAATTTAAGATAAATACCGTGTCTGCTATTTATGTTTAAGAACGTTGACGTTGATGTTCATGGTTATGGAAATTGCATCGTTTTACATATACACTTATGCACTCATATTTTATTACATACGTATGTTTATAATTAAGATACCAGTGATATTAATTTACATATTTCTGCATATGCCTAATCTGCATGTGAACTGTATAAAGTGGAAAACTTGTCATCAGAATCAGAGTCATCATCATTAGAGACCTCATCAATTGAAAAAAGTCTGTAAAACTACAGCTTCTAGATTTATCAACAGATTGATAATAAATTTGATTTTTGATAAAGTAGATATCATTGGATCTGAGAGAAACAGTAAAGAGAAAAAAATAAATCCTCCATTGTTGTCTTTCTTGTCATCTTCAGTGTGTTTAATTCTCGGTATTTTTAAAAATCTTTATTTCACGACTCCAGGGCTTCTTCCATTAATATTCCTATGGGAAGAACAGCATTTTTTATAATGCTTACAACATGAATTAAAATTTTATGTATGCCCAATGACATATGAATATAATGTTACGAATTTTGTAACTGTAACCACAGCATATTCTTGGAAAGCATCACTCTTAATCACATGTCCAGAAGATAGTGTCCAACGAATAATTGCAAAGCAGTGTGTGACATCCTTGTCGATGCCTGAAATCGATGATGTTAGAGATGGATTTTCGAAAAAATGCTTTTCCTTCATTTTTTACAGTTTCAGTAGATATAAGAACTACAGTTTCATCCAACCATTTTTGATGTTACATTTGAATCATTTGTAATGACTGGTTACATTTTTTCCATTTATCAGCAAAACAGCAATTTAAAGTTTTTACTATTTTCTTCACGTGCATGAGGTAGCATTCTCCTCATCTTCCTTTAGTTTAAACTTATTTGTAACATGTGCCAAAATTGCAGTGTTTTTATTCGCGTCTCCTTTTTGCCAAGCCTCGAAAAGTTCTTTCCTTGAGATGGATATTGTAACTAAAAACAGAACATATAAATTGATTACAAAACTTACACATAAATTTAAGTGAAAACGACTCATGATAGTAGACATATAATAGAGATACTAGAGAATAGAGAACCAGTAAAAATAAAAATTATAGCAAATTCGTTCAAATTCTGAACATTAAGAGGCTAGTATGACCCATCAATATTAGTAGAATTTTTGTAATATACTAATGAGAATGGAGATATTGTTACTAACAACTTATGGAATGAATTATAAAACAAAATATGTTGAAACATCGACTTACCTCTCAATAATATTTTCACTAAACTATTTCAAACAACACATAACAAGAATATATTTAATAATGTTTGCAACAGAACGCGTACATTAATACTGACGAAGATGGAAAAATATTGAAAACCTCAAAACCAGGTCATCTTTTTATGATATATAAATTTGTTGATTCTAAGAACCTTCAATTTTTTACTTTTTACCAGTTAGAATAGCTGTTTGGTCCACTGTGTGGATGTCCAAAATCGAGTCAGGTAGGTTCGGATCGTATCGAGAATTTAAAAATTTTAAATATTCCAGTATTTAAATAAAATAAAAGTGTTTTCACATGTCATGATTTGTTTCTTTTTTGACCAACTTTTTATATCTGATTGTACTTCTATAATTTTTACAAATTTTCTACAGGCATGGTCTGTTCGAACTGTCGCGTCGTGTTTTAAAATTCGAGTATCAGAATAACTTTCCAGCTCCTGACCCGACTTTAAGTACCCGACCCAAGTTTGGATACCCGAATAAAATTTTCTACCTGACCCGAACCCGAAATCTCGGGTACCTGTCTACACCTAAATACTTAGTAACAGGTTATAACTTTATTTCAAGCGTAGTTAAAAAAATATTTTACATTATTTATCATACTCTATTATACTACTGTAACGTATTTTTTTTAATTACACTAACAAAAGTTATACATACGTATTATTAATATTATTACATTTCAGGACAAAGATCAAAGAAGCATGGATATGGAGACTGCAAGAGTTATGCTACAATTACTTTTGGGAAAACATTGGCCACTGTTCACACAGTTTGCTCAGTTCCTAGATCAATCAAAGTACAAAGTGATTAATAAAGATCAGTGGTGCAACATTTTAGAATTTTCTCGTACAATCAATCAAGATGTATCTAATTATGATTTAGATGGAGCATGTATGTATTTTTATAATACTATTGGTAAGAATTTCTTACACTGTGTAAATTCGTTATATCAATTGTTTTTATAGGGCCAGTAATGCTTGATGAATTTGTTGAATGGTTAAAAATGCAACGAGGTAAGGAAGCGTCATCGACAGAAATTAGAGGCAGCTGAAACATTCAATAAAAATAGTCCACGGAAATAAAAAGAACTCATCTTCTATCATCATATTTTGTTAATAACAAAATTTCTGTTTATATCATAACCTCGCAACATTTCAATTATCACCATTCGTACTATATTTTTTATTAATCGGTAATGTAAGTAGCTTATCTTAATATGATTTTGCAGTATGTTCTAAACAAATTCTGCTTAAAAACTTCCTAGACCATTCTTAATTACTTATCACCATTCATAGCTGATCCAATGCTTGTCGCAGAAACTCTTATGATTCAAAATAAAGCTGTTTTAGTATATGACATATTTTTGCAATTTATAAAATAAAAATTCAATTATAAAATCATAGGAATATGAAAATCTAATATTTCCATATTAACATTTCTTATGCGTATAACATTTTTTTGCCTTATTTTCGTTTCGTTTTCTTAAGTTAACAAGTGATTATAAAAAACACATTTAGGGTGTTTTTATTTCATGTGTAAATTTCAAACACTACAAATAAATTTATTTATGAATATGCGAGTAAAATTATTTGAAATGTTGAAATCTGTTTACAGAATATCTAATAATTAAATAAAACTATTATGTAGATTCATAAATAAAATTACTTGTATACTATATAAATGCTATTACAATATTTAACATTTGAAATACAACAAAACACATTGGAACATACTACTTACATGATATTACATATTTCCTATAAATACCACAAATATTAATGTAAATTAGAATATCAAGTCTCTTATTAAATTGTATATTTATGAAGTATAATTGGAATTAAATTTTTATCCAGAAATAATGGTTTGAATAATGCTACATTATTTTCATTATTGTATGACACCCTCAGCCATTATTTTAAAAACTTTATACAATAGTTAGATGCATATGTTAAATTACAATTAAGACTTTTTTTAAACGCATTTTTCATAAAAATTTTTGCGACTACTCCAGTGGATTAATGTATGGTGATTATTTAAGTAATTTTGTAATATATTTTAAATCATTCAACTTGTTATTTAGCAGAATATTTAGACATACACTGCGGTTCTAAATTTTATCCCATAAATGAATTTTATTAAATAATAATAATATAGGAAATCATTGCAAATACAATTACGACTTAGTTTAATTATTAAATCAAATTTGTTTAGTTATGCGTACTTGTATATTTTGTCCTGCATGTTTACTTCCATTACAAATAATGTCATTAGTGATATAATATAAAATTAAATTTCGAATTTTGCTCATAACTTCCAAATTAATAGTATCCTTAAACTCACGGATGAAAAGTATCTAATGGAAAATTATAAACTCATACATAATGAAATGAAATTAGAAACAAGAATTTAAAATCATTGTATGCCGCTGCAATATAACTGCCATGTGGAGAATGTAATGTAATGAAGAACGTGAAATAAATAAAATACTTTTTTCAATATCTGCATTTTTGCTTATTCATTGTAACGTACGGAAAATATTTTTCTGTATGCTTCATTTTCGTAACTTAAAACGCGCTCACAAGAAGGGAAAATGAGAAAGAAGGGCTTTTTTTATAACAAGGGGAAATCATGGACACAACAAGATTCGTGTATCAGAAGACGGACTGCAAGGTAGTGCCGGACTCCTGCCGTCTAAAACCACACGGCGATCATCCTCAAGTGCGTCAGCGGGGAACAGGGAATTCTTATAAAACATGATAGAGTCTCCGCTGTACAATGCCTAATTAGACCCATTTGGGGCGAGGGGCACAAGTGCCATAGGTCCAAAGGCGGCTTGTGCTAAGGGACGTTCACGAGTACCGGACCGTGTCATCACGGGATTTTCACCCAATAAATCATGCATCACTATTGCATGGGGGTTTCGTGGTGGTGATCCCGTTTTGAAGTGACTTGCCAACTGCTGTGGCGAGGCGTTATTGGGTTGGGTGGTTGAGCACGACCTCCGGTTGGTGAATCGGGGCTCCGAAGCTTCATGTTCGTAGGGCTACAGGGAACGTCCATCATCGATCTGACGTGGGCAACCCCTGCGGCACTGCGACTCGTATCACACTCAGTGACCACCTCTACATCATTCGGTGAGACCACTTCAGCGCGTACTGCCATACTCCCCCCCCCCCCCCCCCCCAATGGTGCTTCAAGATAGTGGATTGGGCGATGGCGGAGGCAGTCTGGTACGAGCCAAATCACGGATTCGTCGACGACGTTGAACGAGAGACGCAGTGGTTCCGGGGCAAGTTCAAGGAGGTGTATGATGCCTCCATGTCCCGGGCTAGGCCTTCTATAAGTCAGGGCGCGGCGTATTGGTGGTCACCGCACATCGAGCAGCGCAATGGTTGGTGTGTGCGTACCCGCTGTAGATACACCTGCGCCCGAAGGTCACGTCGTCAACGTCCGATCGCGGAGCAAATGGCGCGCATATACGAAGAGTTCCGTGGAGAATTATTGTGGCGTGCATATACAAGGCACGGGCATGGATGGACGTCTTAGAAGAGCTCAATAGGGATCCGTGGGGGCGCCCATATAAATTAATAATGGACAGGCTTCATTCATGGGCGCCCCCTCTGATGAAGACCCTCGACCTGCAGTCTTTAGAGGAGGTGGTATCAACCCTGTTCCCGAGTTCTAACTGGAACGGGATACCACCTTCTTGAGAACCCTTTTTTTTTTTTTACGTGGGGAAATCCTCATGGACACACCGAGGCCCTTAAGTAGGGGAGGGCCTCAGGGTAGTGCCGGACTCTTACCGGCTAAAACCCCACGGTGACTATCCTCAGACGCCTGGTGAGGGATCGGGAACTCTAGTCAGGCATCACAGAGTCCCCCGCCGCGTCGTGCCTTTTCAGGCTCCTCCGCTCAGGGTGCACACACCCAGAATCCCTTTAAAGCTATACGGCTTCGGAGCCTCCCAAAGGTCCTACCGATAGATCGGTACCGCCTCGTGGAGTGCTCTCGACGAAAACCCGTCGGTGTACGAGTCGACCGTACACCCTACGGAGGAGTTCGTGTTCAAAGCACCTCCCTTCCGTCACGCCGCCACATACGGTCCCCGTGAAAACGATCGCCGGGTAGGCTTTATAGTGCGGTTGGACCAGTTTGGAATTTCCTGCAAAAATCGCTGTCACGGTCCCCGGAATTAACGGTCGCCGTGCAGTAATTATAAAGTGTCGCGGGAAATCTCCTTGCGCGACGTTCATACGTCAACCCGTACGGTGAACGTGCTCACGGGATCCACTCACTTGGTGCCTTATGACCTCCATTTGGTGACCCGTCCGTGGCGAAACCGCCCCCGACAGATACGAGTGAATTCTCCTCTTCAGGGCAAAAGTCTTGTTGATAGTTAAAATAATAACTACCAGCGAGCAATAAATAAATACAGTCCACTTAACTACGCTAAACGGCAGCTGATCTCCCCCTCCAAGCGCACCGATAGTCGTTAGGAGAGCGAGGCGAACAGCTGACGAGCGTATGTTTACGATACGTGTACGCACGTATTTAATTTGGTCGAACCTTTGTTTCAGCAATCAAGGTCCAGTCTAGCCTGGGCAACGTCGTTGAGGTCATCCCCCTGGCCCAATAAAAAATATATATAATTTTTTTTATATTTTTTTAAAATTTCTATTTTTTTATTTTTTTAATAAACGGCTTGTCGCTACGCGACAAGCGAAAATTATTAATAAAACTTGTCAATTGACTTTCCCTGTTATTTCCCTCGTCCGGACCCCGGTTAGAACCCTTAGATTCTAACACACTAGAATCTGCGTATATTTATACTCAATGTGACCCTGACATTCACACAGTTTATAAAGGTCACACTCTTGTGCATTCCCCAAAAAGTTATAGCTACCTCTCGTTTTTTATTAAAAAGTTATTAGTATACAGGGTGTTCGGCCATGGAAAAATTTTAATGGATTCTAGAGGCCAAAATAAAATGAAAATCAAGAATACCAATTTGTTGATCGAGGCTTCCTTAAAAAGTTATTAACGTTTAAAGTTCCGCCTGTACTGAATTTTTTTCTCGAAAATGCGCAAGATTTCGGGGGTATGTCTATTCACTAAAAATTCTTGTAATCGATCCCCGCAACTGAAAATAATTTTTCCAAAACGATTTCAAATTTTTTTTTCCGTCGAAAAATTTCACACCTTCTCGAATTTTTTTCTAGAAAGTAGGTAGAATTTCGGGGATATGTCTATTCACCAAAAATGATTGTAATTGACCCCCGCAACCGAAAATAATTTTTTTAATATGATTTGAAATTTTTTAATTTCGTCTAAAAATTTCAGTACTTTCTCGATTTTTTTTCTCGAAAGTGGATAGGATTTCGGAGGTATGTGTATTCACCAAAAATGATTGTAATTAACCCTCGTAACCGAAAATAATTTTTTCAAAACGATTTGCAATTTTTTAATTTAATTGTTAATAACTTTTTAACGAAGCCTCCATCAACAAATTGGTATTCTTGATTTTCGTCTTATTTTGGCCTCTGGAATTCCTCATTAAAATTTTTCCCAGGGGTGGCCGAACACCCTGTATAATAAATTACCGGAAACAAAAAACAAGAATATGGAATTTCGTTCCATGAGCCCTGCGGAGCGTAAAATAAAACATCCCCCACAAGTTTAACAGCATCATCTTAAATTCGTTTTGCTAACTGAGGAGCTGCGCCCCCCCCCCCCCTAAAAACTACATTAACTAATACCGACACCTAATACACTGTCTTGCGCAGTAAAAATTATATACATCGAACAGTAAACCATTCGGATAATTTTGTAGATCCTCAAACTGGTGTTCACACACAAAATATAGAAAGATTGTAGGGAGATATGAGGGTAAATATTCCTCGCTATGGCATTCGTGAATATCATTATACGAATTACTCCACAAAATTTTTATTTAAAAGAATTTGTTTTGTTTCTTATATTATACCTCAGTAATCATCTATTCATTATCATATTTTTATATGATAAGGGCGACCTTGACAACATATATCAAAGTCAAGGTCATCGGAACTGCCTTCCCTAAACGTAAGGTTTACCCTAGTTTTCTCTAGTTGAATTATAACAAATTATTAAAAATGACAAGTTCACAAGTAAATATTTCATCGGACGATATTATAAACTTGACATTATCTCTTGCTGTTGGTTTTTCTCTTCTAAAAGAGAAAGTTTTCTTTATCTGACAAAAACCATCGACGCGCGTGTTGCGTTTAGCTTCTCGAAATACAAGTCAAGAGGGTGCAGCTTTGTCCCTAGCTTGGCTTGTTTAGACAAAGTATAGGACCGATTGGGTCTGAGGGTACGGGACGAATTTTTCGTCACTGACCTATTCATTCTGTGTGTTTCTTTAAAAGCGTTAGGACGTGCCTTCCTAGTGTTTCAAATAAAAGGTAAGTTAAAAGTTATTGCTTCTATAATTGTTTTTTTTATTCCACCACCTATTTCCAATACTTGCAAATTCAATGTCACTTTTGACACAAAAGAAATGTATACAGAACGTTACATCGACGATACTGACTTTCGACGGAGAAACTCCATCTTTATCGCGTTTCGCGTAAGGCGTGGAGGACGGGTTAACCTGATGAGGACAGGTTGATACCTGAGAGTTCGGAATCCGATTATCAAGCGATTGTTCTGACTAAACTCATAGGTCCCGTACATAGGTGTCCTTTAGAGCATAAATTTGTAAGTGTTAACGAATTAATTAAACATTTAAAAAAGAGATTTGTGCCGGGAAGAAGTTTGTCATACTTCCAAGTAGACATTACGTTTACGTATTCGCAAGGATGAAAGTCTGCGACAGTACGTCGACAGAACTAGCCATCGGGTTTATTGCGCGCGCGGAGGCATTCGAGAAAGATACCGGGGCAACGCCGAAAATTTCATCAAAGAGATGGAAAAAAATGTTTTGGAAAACTTCATCGAAGGCCTACCAGATCGGATTTCTTGGAAGGTGTCGGCACAATTTAGAGACATACGGACTCTTGAAGATACTTACGACGCCGTGCTGCACATAGACAGAAAGCTAAAGAATCGAAGACAAATGCCCCGGAACGAATCGCCTGCAAGGAGGTCATGAAAGGATACCCTCAGGGGCTGCCAGCCTTTCAGCTGCAGTACGGGCTTAACGAACCCGGGGTACCCGAGTCATACACACACCGTAAGCCTCCTGTTGGTCGTCACAACGACCCATTCACAATTCCCTATTGGTTTTGTGAATGGTACGTGACGGCAGGAGGAACGGGGGTCTTGGCTTAGCCGCCTGGGCCACGAGTATGGCGACTCTATAAAATCGCCCTCCAATCCTAAGCTATGGTGCGCGGCGATGGGATGCATGGTTGGGGGAGAAGGCCCAATCCCAAGCGACCACCTCCGGGGAACCTGCCGAACCCCCGGAGTATATAGGCTTACCCGGGTAAGGCGGCTCTGCCCGGGCGGACCTTTTCTTCCGACCTGCTCGTGGGAATATTATGGAGTTCAAAATTAAAACGGGGATGGGACGGGGTAAGTCAGAGGGGGAGGACGAAGGCGGTGTTGGGACTGGAGTGACGGCGCTCGCGCCGCCTCCAGCGCCTGGCCCGGCTTCGTGGAAGGTGGAGGAGGACGACGAGACTGCGTCAGTCTCGTCCTTCTCCTCCACCAGGAGCCTCAGAGGCTCTAAGAGGAAGAGGGCGGGGCAGGCCGTCGTCGAGGTGGGCGGGGCGATGAGCCCGTCGGTGAGGCTGAGTTGCCTCAGGGACGAGGTGACCGAGGAGATATCGGAGAGGATCTCCTCGTCCCTGAGGCGGGTGGAGAAAGTCGCCGCTGCCTGCGCCTTTAAGGGGCAGAAAAGCGGTGGCGCGGAGGCCCTGAAGGCCGCGGCGGAGGAAATGAGGGAGGCGGCGCGGGAGCTCAGGGGGCGGAACGCCCGTCTGCAGCTCCTGTTGGAGGAGGAGCGACAGGGGAGGAGGAGGGCAGAGGCGCTGTGGAACAGCGCGGCCCTCCCTCCCATCCTCCCTCCTCCTCCACCGCCGCGTCCCTCGGCGGAGTTAAATAAGCGGAGTGCGGCGGCAGTGGTGCGGGGCACCGCGGGCCCCTCCACCCGCACTCCGCCCGTGAAGAAGTCCCCGTCCTCCTCAGAAGACGATCTTCTGAGGAGGATTGGGGACATGATTGATGGCAAGCTGGCCGCCTTCCGGGAGGAGCTCCTCGCCGGAAGAGCGGTCAGCAGGAAGGCGGTGCCTCCCCGACCTGTTCCGGTACAGTCGGGGAAGGCAAAGAAGGGCGGAGTGAAGGCTCCGCCCAGCGTTGCGGCACCAGGGCCCCGGATCGCGACCCCCAAGGGGGGTGGTGTACCCGAGGTCGCGGTGGTCGCGTCCTCCACGGCACCCTCCCATGGGGGGGTGGCGTGGAGTGAGGTGGTGGGGCGGAAGGCGAAGCGGGCGGCGAGGAAGGCCTCGCAACCGCGGCCTCCGCCTCCGCCGCCGGCGGCCAAGGTAAAGGCCGCGAAGGTCGGGAAGGCACGACCAGGTCGTCCCCCAAAAACGGCAGCGGTGACGCTGACCGTTGCGCAGGGGGGCGACCTGACCCTCGCGGAGGCGATGCGGCTCGCCAGGGAGAATATCTCCCTGGAAGAGCTGGGCATCGCCTCCGTGAGGGCGAAGAGGGCCGTGACCGGGGGTCTCTTGCTGGTGATCCCCGGTGCAGAAGGCGGCGCGAAGGCGGATCGTCTCGCCCAGAGGCTCCGGGAGCAGCTGGGCGAGCGAGGTGTCCGGGTCGCCCGGCCCACGAAGCGCACGGAGATGCGCGTTTCTGGGCTGGACGACTCGGTCAGCGCACAGGATGTGTCCCGTGCCCTTGCGAGGGCGGGGGACTGTCCTGTGGAGGACCTGCGGATCGGAGAGATCCGCAGGTCGCCCTCCGGCCTCGGGTCGGTGTGGGCCCGGTGCCCCCTCTCCGCCGCCCGTAAGGTGGCGGAATCCGGGAGGGTGTTGGTGGGGTGGGTTTCGGCGCGAGTGGAAATCCTCGAGCCGCGCCCGCTCCAGTGTCACCGCTGCCTCGAATTGGGGCACGTGAGGCAGTGGTGCACCTCGCCGGTGGACCGCAGCGGTCAGTGTTACCGCTGCGGTGCCAAAGAGCACCGTGCGAGCCAGTGCTCGGCGGCCCCCCACTGCCCGCTGTGTGCGGACATGGGGAGGCCAGCCGATCACAGGGTGGGGAGCAAGAAGTGCTCCCCCCCCTCCCGGAAGGAGAGGAAGAGGCGGGCTGCACCGGCTCCGGTGCCGAGGGCGGTGGCATCGTCCTCCATGCAGGTGGACGGTGCTACGGGGACGGACGGCCGGGAGGAGGCTGGCGCGGCCATTAATTAATGCCGCCCCGCCTCCTCCTCCAGGCCAACCTCAACCACTGCCGCGCGGCACAGGACTTGATGTCCCAAGTCCTCGCGGAGTGGGGGGTTGGCCTGGCGGTCGCCGCCGAGCCGTACCGCGTCCCTGATCACCCTCATTGGGTGGGCGACGCGGACGGCTTGGTGGCGACGGTATGGGGAGGGGGCGACGGGTCCCCACCGTTCTCCTTGTTGGAGCGCGGTCGGGGATTCGTCGCCGTGGACTGGGGGGGAGTCGCTGTGGTGGGGTGCTACATTTCGCCCCGTAGCGGTCACGCTGCGTTTGAGCTGTACTTGGCCGAGGTCGCGGCATGCGTGCAGCGCTGCGCGGCCCGGCCGGTGCTGGTCCTGGGGGATTTTAATGCCAAGTCGGTGGCTTGGGGATCCCCCAGGACCTCCGTTCGCGGCGGGATCCTGGGCGATTGGGCGGCGGGGCTCGACCTCCGGGTATTGAACCGGGGGTCGGAGCACACATGCGTGCGGCGATATGGGGGGTCCATCGTGGATGTTGGATTCGCGACCCCCAACGCCGTGCGCATGGTGTCGGGTTGGCACGTGGTCGCGGGGGCAGAGACACTCTCCGATCACCGGTACATCCGGATGGAGGTCTCTGCCGCCGCGAGTGCATCCCGACACGGCCGCCTGCGTGGCACCCCACCACGCCGCTGGGCGCTTCGGCGCCTGGACAAGGACGCCCTGATGGCAGCTGCCCTCGCTGCAACTTGGCCGCAGGGAGCGGCCGAGTTGCCGAGCATAGAGGGGGAGGTCGCCCGGCTCGGAGCATTGGTCGCGGGTATTTGCGACGCGGCGATGCCTCGGGTCGGGCGGGCTTCCCCTCGCCGGGCGGTGTACTGGTGGTCGGACGCGATCGCGGAGTTGCGAGTCGCGACTGTCCGCGCCCGACGCCAGTACACCCGCGCGCGCCGTCGTCAACGTACAGGCGACGGCGTGGCGCGAGCGAGGGCAGCTGATGGCCTGTATGGAGCATACCGCGTGGCGCGGGTTGCTCTGCAGGTCGCCATCAAACGGGCCAAGACCCGGGCATGGAAGGAGCTCCTCCAGACCCTTGATGACGATCCATGGGGGCGCCCATATAAGGTGGTGCTGAATAAGCTCCGCCCGTGGGCGCCCCCCGTCACCGAGGGTCTTGACCCCCGGCTGCTGGAGGACGTGGTCAATACACTCTTCCCAATTGGGGAGAGGGGACCGCGTCCTCCGGCGGTGGCGGCTGTCCCAGTGGAGTGGACGGCCGAGCTGGGGGTCACGCAGGAGGAGCTGGCAGCGGCCATCAGACGGCTCGGGGTTCGTAACACGGCCCCGGGTCCGGATGGTGTGCCCGGCCGGGTTTGGGTCTTGACCCAGGGCGTCCTTGGGGCCGACCTCAGGCGGTTGTTCGACCGCTGCCTGAGGGACGGGCGATTCCCCCCCAGTTGGAAGGTGGCGAGGATGGTCCTCCTCCGGAAGGAGGGTCGGCCCGCGGAGTCTCCCTCCGCATACCGGCCCATTTGTCTCCTCGACGAGGTGGGCAAGCTCTTCGAGCGGGTGATTGCTGCCCGCCTCGTCGAGCACCTGTCGCGGGGTGATCCCGGTCTGGCCGACTGCCAGTTCGGTTTCCGGGGGGGCCGATCGACTATCGACGCGATAGGTCGTGTGAGGGCCCTCTCGGAGGCGGCCGTCTCCCGGGGAGGGGTGGCATTGGCAATATCCTTGGATATTGCCAATGCCTTTAACACCCTCCCCTGGGAAGAGATAAGGAGGGGACTCGAATATCATCGGGTCCCCCCTTGTCTCAGGGCGGTCGTCGGGGATTATCTCCGCGGCAGGTGGATCGAGTATCCGGGCCGGGATGGTGATATGCGGAGGGAGGTGTACTGCGGTGTTCCGCAGGGGTCGGTCCTCGGGCCACTCCTGTGGAACATCGCGTACGACTCGGTGTTGCGGGCCGGCCTCCCCGACGGCGTCAGCACGGTGTGTTATGCGGATGACACACTGGTGCTGGCCGTCGGGGCGCACTGGGGGAGGGCCATGCGTCGCGCGGAGGAGGGGTCGCAACGCGTCGTCGACAGGATCAGGGGGATGGGGATGACGGTGGCGGTCCATAAGACCGAGGTGATTGCGTTTCATTCACCTCGGCAGGATCCGCCACCCCCTCTGATCCGGGTGGGTGGGGCTGACATCGAGGTGAAGCCCCAGATCAGGTATCTAGGGCTGATCCTCGATAGCCACTGGCGTTTCGAGGAGCATTTCCGCTGCCTGGTCCCCCGGTTGGAAAGGATGGTTGCGGCTCTGGGCCGGATCCTGCCCAACCTGGGGGGCCCGGCGGGCCGAGTTCGTCGCCTCTATGTGGCAATGGTCCAGTCGGTGGCCCTATACGGGGCCCCCGTCTGGGCGGACGACCTGGCTGCCTCCCGGCGCAGCATGACTATGCTGCGTCGGGTGCAGAGGCGCATGGCGCTCAGGGTCGTCCGCGGGTATCGGACCGTGTCACATGAGGCGGCGACGGTTCTAGCGGGGATGCCGCCCATGGACCTGCTCGCGCGGTCGCACGCGGTGATGTACCGGCACCGCGTCGACCGTCGCGCGGGGGTGGGGGCGGTCCCGGGCGGGCAGGAACCTGCTTGGGGCGATTTGAAGCGCCAGGCCCGGCAGTCCGTGTTGCTCGCGTGGCAGGAGCGGCTGGCTCTGCCAACCGCGGGGCACCGGACTGTCGGGGCGGTTCGGCCACTCCTGAAGGAGTGGCTGGACAGAGGCCATGGCAGCCTCACCTACCGGATGGCACAGGTATTTTCCGGGCATGGCAGCTTCGGAAGATACCTCTGCCGGATAGGGAAGGAGCCGACGGCGCGTTGCTGCCACTGCGACGCTGAGCAGGACACGGCGGATCAAACCCTGGAGGTATGCCCCGCGTGGGAGGGGGAGCGCCGTGTCCTGGTCGGCGTCGTCGGGCGGGATGTCTCGCTGCCGGGCGTGGTGCGCGCCATGCTCGGCAGCGTGGAGAAGTGGAGGGCCGTGGCCTCCTTCTGCGAGAACGTAATGTTGCAGAAGGAGGCCGCGGGGAGGGAGCGCGAGCTTCAGCGGCGCGCTGAAGCTCGCGCTCGTGCGGTGGGCCGAGGTCGTCGCCCGGTCGCGAGGCGTCGCGGGCGGCCGCCTCGGCGTGGCGGATGACCTAGGCTGGGAGGGGGGTCCTGAGGGGACCCTCCTCCCGCCAGGCGGCGCCGGGTCGGACCGGTTGGGGGTAGGAGTGCCTCCCCCTACCGGTCCGACGCAAGGGGAGGCACCCTCGGCGGTCTGGTGCGGCCATGAACGCCCGGCCGCCGAGGGGTGGAAACGGGGTCGCGGGCGGTTGCGAGTTGGGGCTCGCAGCCGCCACTAAACGCGGCCCCGGGACGGATAGCAGCGGGATGGAGTGGCCTCGTCCCGCCGCTATGAGGCAGTGTGTCTACTGGGGGGGCCGATTGTCCCCCCGGGGGATGGGCGCGAAAGCGCGGGCACGGGGAGGATACCGGACGAATGCTTCGAGCGATTCCCGGTATCCTCCCAAAGCGTGCCGAAGGGTCACCGTGGGGTTTTTAGTGGGTAGGTCCCGCGCCTGTCGTTGTACTGGCGCGGGGAATCCCACACACCCCTCCCACCTCTCCCCAAGGAGGTGGGAGGGAGTCTTTCGAAGATTTTCCCCACGACAAAAAAAAAAAAAAAAAAAAAGGTCATGAAAGGATCGTGGGACCGAAGATTATCGTCACCGCGGCAACCAAGTGTCATACCCTGGCCCACCGAGTCGTTATGACCGAGGGCGGCATGCGAGGACATATGAATCTCAAGGGGATCGAGAAGAGCAACCACGTGCGGCAGCATGGACCGTGCGACAAAGGAGCCCCCCGATTTCCCCTTCGAGGTGTTCTTATGATTTGCCTAAGGATGAAGGAAATCATTATTCTATAGTAAAAAATTCCGAAAGATACGCGAACCAAAATTATATTGTTGGTATTGCGAAACCACGGGACACGACGGAAAATTTTGTAGGAAAAATCCACGTAACCCAAAAAATCGACGCGATTCGCGGGACTCGTCGGCAGAATCGAACAGGTCTTTAAACTTCTGTAGCGGCCATTGTATAGCCACTGCGCCCTTGCCAGAGTATGAATGGTAATGGAGTGCAAGGCTAGTTTTAAGCTTTCTATTTTTCCATTTTCCCAGGGTCTCGTGCGAGCCTGGTCGTCCTGTTAAACGCTTGGCGACCAGAGCCGTGCGGGGCGCCTGTTTTCCTTCAGGGTTTCGCTTGGGCCTCGGACCGTCCCGATCCGGGCCCGGCGAGCCTCTTGACTTTTATTACCCTCTTTCACTCTAGCTAAACTTTTTCTACACTCGATATTTTTCGGTTTCGTTTTTCCGTCTTTCTGTCCTATCTCTTTTTCTCTCCCTTTGTCTATTAGGGTAAGGGATGTATATAGGGAGTAGGGTTTTAAGAAAGAATGCTCAGTCCGTTAAAGACGTTGCCGTTATGCAGGCGGTTAGACCCAGTCCGTTGAGGACGTCGTGATATAACAGTCTGGTAAAGACGTCGTCGCGATTCACATTCTGTTTAAAGATCGAGTTAATTCGATTTATTTAAACCCGTAATTAGCCGTTAATCCGCTTTGTTTTCAATATACACGACCGACCAGAATATTCTAGGTCGACGCGTCCGCGATTCGAAACATAAAGCAGCAGAAAAACTCTCGCTCCTTGAGTTTTTCTGTAAGTCACGCGAGCATTACAGTAACGTTCGATTTCGAACTTTTCGGTTAAACGCTCGACCATAGAGAAGGTACGACAATTACAAATTAGATAAAGACGGACGAGAGCCACGGCGACAGCGCCGCACGTCGGAGAATTCCCCCTCTCTCACGCGTACTTTTCGGCAGCTCGTGCTTGTCGGTCACTTGCAAACGAGAGGCTGCCAAGCGCGGATCGATAACCGATCACGCTTCCCTTAATTCACAGAATTCCGAATTGCCTCGAGTTATTCGAGCATTCGTTGACGAATCATAAGGCCCTCGCAATATCCGAATTGCTTCGAGTTATTCGAGCATTCGGGAAAATTAAGAAAACCATAAAGAAAATTCTCGGGTTCTAGCGGTTGATTCCCACGCAACGTTGAAAGTTCGAGTTATTCGAACTTTCACAACGCGGGCAACCGACGTATAGCCGCAGCTTTACGGGATTAGCTTGCGTAAGCAAACTGCCCTCAGTAAACTGCGTGTAATTCCGGTTGTCGAATCAAACCAGTTAATCGATTCGGTCGTGAGTACGACCCGGTTAAAGACTGCGGGAAACTCTTTGGTATCATCGAGTTCCCGAATTTTCCGCGTATTGCTGCAAACAGCGGTCGTGCGAGAGGTATCGAGGTTAAGACTCGATCCTCCCTTGATTTGATCGAACGGCCTTACACCCACCTAAAGGGGCCTTCGTGGCGTATATACCCTGGGTGGACTTGCCGCCTTCTAGTCGGAGCGTGGGACGAGTTATTCTAACTCCAGCTTCCGGCGACCAGCTAGAGCTTTGTTCACTGACCGCCAGTCCTGTACGGTCACTGCGCGTAGAACGCGACTCACAAGGCGTCGTGGTGACAGTCTCAATAGTAAGTCGTCCTATACGCCATTGAAAGACTGCACCACATCGTGTTCCGTACACACGCATACGAAGACGGTAAGGGGCCGAGGACCGGGTGACGGTTGGAGCCTTACAACCTCCCTCTAGGCACCCTCTCCTGCGACAATCAAGTGTTGCAGTCTAACAGAAAAACCGAGACGAAATTCCAGAATCGAAAGAAAGCGAGCGATTCCCGATTTAAAGGGAACGCTACACACACATACAGTCCACTAGCTTAGCTGCGTATCGCGGCGGCAGAGATTCCCGCTCCTAGGTGCGACAAGCACAAACCAGGAGCGTACGGAAAAGAGAAAGACAAACGACGTAACTCACGTCGATAGGTATTTAACGCCTAGTCGTGTCTCTTTCTGTTCCAGGATATCAACGCAGGCAGGAAGACAACAACGTCTGGCAGAAGCAGACGTACGGCCTGCACTTATACAGAAAATATATATCTATATAGCAAAGTAAAAAAGGAGACAGAGAAAATAAAAGGCTTATCCGATTCTTCGGCTAAGCGAAAATCATACTTTATTGTACCGCTTATTTTCCGTCTGTTCCTTCCCTCGAGATCCGGACTCCCGTTAGGCGAGGTATTCTCAAACCTCCTCCCCCTAACACATTCAAAGTCAGTATTAACTTAACCTACGTGTGGTTGCGTATGCCCCACACCACCATCACTCGCGCATATTTAATAAATAGTAATAATTGTGGGGTAGTCTGGTTGGGTGATCATTTTACCTCCTAGCCCCCTCAATTAATTGGTGACCCCGACGTGATCAACGTCAAGACAAACAGTTTTCGTGTACGCGAGTAACGCCCGACGTGGTCAACGTCGTACGAACAATTTTTGTGTACGCGTGTGACGCGCAAATAGACGCTATTTAGTGATTAAGCGTAGATTTAGTAATAGGTTAAGTGTTTTGAACTGTGAACATTCTTAGTTTTTATTTGTTGGACACGATTAGTGACAATGTCGCACGACAACGGTAGTACATCGGCAGTGCCGGGAGTTTCCGGAGGGTCGCCGTCGGGAATCGATCGAGTAGCAGTCCGCCTGCCCGAATTTTACCACACAGACCCCGAGTTATGGTTCGCGATCGTAGAACGCAGTTTCGAATCGGCGGGCGTTACGACCGAAAATACGAAGTTCGGATATGTGTTGGGCGCGCTCAAAGAAAAATACAACGCCGAAATAAGAGACATTGTGATGGCCCCACCGAGCACGGGCCAATACCAAAAGTTAAAGTCGGAGTTGATTCGACGCCTATGCGCGACACAGGACCAAAAGACTAGGCGACTTCTCGAGGCCGAGGAAATGGGCAACCGGAAGCCGTCACAGTTCCTGCGGCACCTCCGTATTTTGGCGGGGAACAACGTGTCGGAAGGGGTGCTGCGCACGCTATGGTCAGGACGGTTGCCGACAAGCATGCAGGTGGTCCTGGCTACGCAGAAGGACACCGAATTAGACAAGGTGGCAGAACTCGCGGACGCGATAGCGGATACGATGGGTCCACGCATCGAGGTCGCGGTGGCGTCGACCGGTGCTCCGGCAGCCGTCGGACAATCGAACTTCGCGCAGGACGTCGAGGCCATGTTGAATATCAAAATGGCCCAGTTAGCCATGACGTTCCGCCAGGAAATCGCCGCGGTACGTCAGGAGCTCGGCAGCGGGGGCCGACATTCGCGATACGACGGGGGCTATCGGCCCAGGTCACCAGCGCGCCAACGCTCGCGACGACGGTCCAGCTCACGGCGCCGGACCGAGCAAATGCAGGGTAAATGTTTTTACCACTGGCGTTGGGGGTCTAATGATCACCGTTGCGTCCCGCCTTGCACCTGGAGTGGCGCACCGGGAAACGATTTGGGCAGTCGTTAATGACGGCGAGTGACGCCTGCCCGATGGCACGCTGTCTGTTCGTGACGGACTTCGAGTCAAAAACACAAGTTTTGGTCGACACGGGAGCCGACCTTTGTGTGTACCCGCGGTCGTTGTCTCGTGGTTCCCGGCAAAGATCGTCGTACGTGTTGTTCGCGGCGAACGGGAGTGAAATCTCGACGTACGGTGCCGTCACGCTGACGTTGGATTTAGGTTTACGTCGGGCGTTTACGTGGAGATTTGTGGTGGCCGAGGTTTCGAAACCGATAATCGGCGTAGACTTTTTTTATCATTATGGTCTTCTGGTAGACATTAGGAACCGTAGGCTAATAGACAATGTGACGTCGCTGTCAGTGCCGGGACAGCCGGCAAGTAAAAGTGCGTCGTCAGTGCCGTCGGTGAAAACTGTGACCGGTAGTTCAGTGTACGTGGAGTTGCTGCAGAAATTCCCGGAAATCACCAAACCCATGGGGATTCCGGCTGCAGCGAAGCACTCCACGGTGCACTATATTAGGACAACCGCAGGTCAACCGGTCACCTGCAAGCCACGCCGTTTGGCGCCGGATCGGCTCAAGGCAGCGAGACGGGAGTTCGACGCGATGCTCCAGCTCGGGGTTGCTCGACCGTCGGAGAGTTGCTGGTCCTCCCCGCTGCATGTGGTGCCGAAAAAGGAACCGGGTGAGTGACGACCGTGCGGCGATTACCGGGCCCTGAATACGAGGACATTGCCCGACAGGAACCCGGTAAAGAATATCCAGGATTTCGCGCATGCACTGTATGGTAAGCATGTGTTTTCCACAATAGACTTAGTGCGCGCGTATAATCAAATACCGGTAGCCGCCGAGGACATTTGTAAAACGGCCGTGACTACCCCGTTCGGGATGTTCGAGTTTCCGGCCATGCCCTTCGGATTGCGTAACGCGACACAGACATTTCAAAGGTTCATCGACGAAGTATTCCGCGGTTTAGATTTCGCGTACGCGTATATTGATGACATTCTCGTGGCGTCGCAATCCGAAGAGGAGCATGTCGAACATTTAAAAACTTTATTTAATAGGCTTAAGGACTACGGTATCGTGGTGAATTCCGGGAAGTGCGTGTTCGGTAAGACTGAGGTACATTTTCTCGGATATGCAGTTTCGGAAAAGGGTTCGCGATCGCTGGACAATAAAGTGCGCGCGATAGCGGAATATCCGCAACCCGTTACCGCGAAACAATTACGGCAGTTCCTAGGTATGTTGAACTTTTACCGCCGGTTCATACCTAGGGCTGCGCAGGTACAAGCGCCTTTAAACGACCTGCTTAAGGAAAATGCGAAGAGTCGCGCGCCTGTTACCTGGACGCCGGGGTCGATAGCCGCGTTCGAAGCCTCAAAACGGACATTAGCGGAGGCCGCGTTATTGGCGCACCCGCGTAGCGATACCCCCCTCGCGCTTACCTGCGACGCGTCCGATTTCTCCGTCGGCGCGGTACTCCAACAGCGTACGGACAGCGGCTGGGAGCCATTGGGGTTCTTCTCTAAGAAGCTGACCGACGCCGAGGGAAAATATGGAGCCTACGACCGGGAACTGCTGGCGATCTACCTGGGCATCAAGCACTTCAGGCATATGGTTGAAGGTCAGGTGTTTACCATCTACACCGACCATAAGCCGATTATTTTTGCGTTTAGGCAAAAGCCTGAAAAGTGCACGCCCAGGCAGTTCCGGTATCTGGATTTTATAGGGCAATTTTCCACCGACATTCGACATCTGGCCGGTAAGGACAACGTCGTGGCGGACGCCCTGTCCAGGATTGAGGAGGTCAATGGACTCCTCGATTACGACGACCTCGGAAGGGCCCAGGAATCCGATGAGGAGCTTCAACGGTACTTGCGTGGAGAAATCGGGAGCGCGTTACGGTTGAAGCGAGTGGGGGTTCCGGGTACGCACCGTTTGGTGTTTTGCGATGTGTCGACCGGGTCGGTAAGACCGTGGATTGTGAAGTCGTTCCGTGGGACGGCTTTTGACTCTGTACATAGACTAGCCCATCCGGGGATTAAAGCGTCGGTTAGGTTAGTGACCGAACGTTTTGTATGGCCATCGATCAAGGCCGATTGTAAGAAGTGGGCGCGCGAATGCCTCGAGTGTCAGTGGTCAAAGGTAACGCGACACGTGCATTCGCCGCCCGGTACGTTTGCGCCCTCGGGACGATTTGAGCACGTTCACATTGATATTGTGGTGTTGCCCGTTTCCGAGGGATACAGATGTTGTCTGACCTGCGTCGACCGATTTACGCGGTGGCCTAAAGCCTTCCCATTGAGGGATCAGGAGGTTCCGACGGTAGCGCGGGCGTTTTATGAGGGATGGATTACCCGGTTCGGGACCCCTTTTCGCGTTACGACGGACCAGGGCAGACAATTCGAGTCACACCTGTTTAGGCATCTTGGCGAGCTAACAGGTACATCGCACCTGCGGACAACAGCGTACCATCCGGCGGCCAATGGCATGGTGGAGCGTCTGCACCGCCAGATGAAGGCAGCCATCCGTTGTCATCAGCAGGCACAATGGACGAAGGTTCTTCCTACCATATTGCTGAGCATCCGCGCAGCCTGGAGGGGAGACGTTAAGGCGACGGCAGCGGAACTCGTGTACGGCGAGACGCTGCGATTGCCGGGCGAATTTCTGTCGCCGCGATCAGCCGCAACGGATTCCGACGTAGCGGATTTCGCGAAGGAGCTGCGCGAACAGTTTCGCGAGTTAACACCAGCTCCGGTTACTCGCCATGGGGCGAAAAAGACATTTATTTTTAAAGATTTGGGGGTGACTGAGCTGGTGTTTGTGCGGAACGATAAGGTCCGGAGCCTGCTGCAGCCACCTTACGATGGACCATATACGGTGGTTAGCCGTGGTCCGAAAACGTTTGTGGTAAATATTAAAAATAAGCCGGTGACTATCACCGTTGATAGATTAAAGCCGGCATATACAATGTCGGATGCGACGGAAGGGGGCACGACCCCGTCTCCGCAGACGACGCAAGCGGCCAGTCCGGCGCTGCAACAAAATCTGCGGGTTACGCGTTCCGGGAGACGAGTAAGGTTCCCGGACCGATTACAATTATGTAAAATAAGGTATTTTTAACAATGTTTTTTTAAAAAATGTATATAGTAAATATTTGCCGCACGTAGGGTAACGCGTAGATATAGTGTAACTATTTGCGGAATGGATGGATGAGTGAGTTTTTATTGTATTGTATGAGTATGGATATGTATGGACAAATGTATTATATAGTATGTGTGTGATTATTTAGGTGTACTGTATATAGTTTTGTTTGTCTGTATGTTTGGGTAATAGTACGGAATGTTTGTTTCGTGATTGGTCAATCACTGGCAGGGGGGGTGATGTAGCGGCCATTGTATAGCCACTGCGCCCTTGCCAGAGTATGAATGGTAATGGAGTGCAAGGCTAGTTTTAAGCTTTCTATTTTTCCATTTTCCCAGGGTCTCGTGCGAGCCTGGTCGTCCTGTTAAACGCTTGGCGACCAGAGCCGTGCGGGGCGCCTGTTTTCCTTCAGGGTTTTGCTTGGGCCTCGGACCGTCCCGATCCGGGCCCGGCGAGCCTCTTGACTTTTATTACCCTCTTTCACTCTAACTAAACTTTTCCTACACTCGATATTTTTCGGTATCGTTTTTCTGTCTTTCTGTCCTATCTCTTTTTCTCTCCCTTTGTCTATTGGGGTAGGGAGTGTATATGGGGAGTAGGGTTTTAAGAAAGAATGCTCAGTCCGTTAAAGACGTTGCCGTTACGCAGGCGGTTAGACCCAGTCCGTTGAGGACGTTGTGATATAACAGTCTGGTAAAGACGTCGTCGCGATTCACATTCAAAGTCAGTATTAACTTAACCTACGTGTGGTTGCGTATGCCCCACACCACCATCACTCGCGCATATTTAATAGTAATAATTGTGGGGTAGTCTGGTTGAGTGGTCATTTTACCTCCTAGCCCCCTCACTTCAATCGCGCTCACCGTACCGGCGACACGATGAACGGAAGCGAGAACCATCGCCAAAGAACGGTACATTTCGAAAACGAATTCTTATCAAAGAAACACTCGCCCCACGTCTCGGAACCAAAGTCCCAGAACTGGAATCAGAAAAGATAACATTTTTAACCGATTGCGGTACAGCCATCAACTTAGTACGTCTCGATGTTTTAGGAACAAATACAAAAATAAATTCTTGCGAAGAAATAGGAATAACCGGATTAACCACAACTCCAATTCACACGTTAGGAACCACAATTCTGCATATTCACGATACGCCTGCATTTTTCTATGTAGTAAAAACTCTCGCAATAGACGCTGATGGACTTATCGGAAGTCCATTTTGAATGCAAGAGGAAGTCGAAATTTTTTATTATCTTGGGTCCATTATTAAGGGACAAACCTATTAAACCATTACGTTTTTCAAACCACCAAGATTTGTTTTCATCTTTAATACAACAAATAGCAGTAAAAATAGCAAATCCGTCGCTAAAGGAAGGATATTTACCACGCATTAAAACTCACAGTCTACTATACATAGAAGAAACCGCCGTAACAAACAATAGCGGAAAATGTTACGTTTTAGCAACAAACACCAGCAACGAAGACCTTGACATAGAAATAGAACCACAAACAATGGAACCGTATGATTTTCTGAATACATCGGACGAAGACCTTTGTCCATATGCAGAACACCCAACGAAATTCAGGACCCAAGAAGAAGAATAGGAAAACTCGTAAATATACTAAATACCAACCATTTAAACGGAGAAGAAAGAACTTCCGTCATTGATTTAATAAAAGAATTCCCAGGCCGACTTTTTCTTCCTGGAGACAAATTAGGAAAAGCAGTCGATTATCGAAGAAAATCTCGTATCGAGAGATATGAATATTGTCGATTGGTGGAAAAACATTAACACAAGGTTTCCAATAATATGTAACATAGCACAAAAATATATTGCGATTCCTGCAACACAAGCAAGTAGCGAGCGGTTGTTTTCTACATCAAAAAATGTTGTAACAATTAATTGAACTAAATTACTGCCCGAAAATGTTGAAAAACTTGTTTTTCTATACGAAAAGTTAAAATAAAATATCTTATACCCACTATTTTCATAATATGCTATTTTTATTCTACTCTTTAACTTTTACAATCCATAATCTCATAATAATTTCCTTCCGTTGAATAACTCACGAGATCCCGATGTTTAGAATCGGATACGAAAAATTGAATTTAGACGGCTCGGAACACAATTGTAGGATTGGCTATCCATTCAGAAATATCTACCTGTTAGGGGGAGGAGGTTTGAAAATACCTCGTCTAACGGGGGTCCGGATCACGGGGAAGGAACTGACGGAAATAAGTAGTACAATTAGAATTTTAGTTTCACTTAGCCGAAAGTTTCGGTTAAGCCGTTTATTCTTTCTTTTTTTTTTTTAAATTTAACGACGGCAGTATGAACGTCGGCGGCTGCCAGAAGTGTTGTGCCTCTACCAGACGATACCCTGTAACAGAAAGAGACACGAATAGGTGTTAAATACATATAGATGTGAGTCACGTTGTGTGTCTTACTTTTCTTCGCTCGCTCCTGGTTTGTGCTTGTCGCACTCAGGTGCGGGCATCTCTGCCGCCGCGGTATGCAGCTAAGCTTGCGAACTGTATATGTGAGCGTTCCCTTTAAATCGGGAATCGCTCTAATATTATTACATGAGAACGAGATTCAGTCTCGTTTCTTTGGCGACTGCAACACTTGATTGACGCAGGAGAGGGTGATTAGAGGGAGGTTGTAAGGCTCCAACCGTCACCCGGTCCTCGGTCCCTTAGCGTCTTGGGACTATCACACCACGGCGCTTTATGAGTCGCGTTCTACGCACAATGGCCGTACAGGACTGGCGGTTAGTGAACAGCGCTCTAGCTGATCGCCGGAAGCTGGGCTTGGAATAACTCGTCCCACGCTCCGACTGGAAGACGGCAAGCCCGGATACCCAACTCAGGGTATATTCGCCTCGAAGGCCCCTATAGGTGGTTGTAAGACCATTCGAAAATCAAGGGAGGATCGAGTCCTAATCTCGATGCCTCTCATGCGACCGCTGTTTGGAGCAATACGTGGAAATGTCAGGCTGACGTGAACCGAAGTTCACTGCTGAAGGGAAATCTCGTTGATACCAATAAGTTTCTGCAGCCTTTTAACCGGGTCGTACTCACGACCGAATCGATTAACTAGCTCATTCGACAAACAGAATTACACGTAGGTTACTGGGATGAGTTTGCTTACGCAAGTTAAGCCAGTAAAACTACGGCTATACGTCGCTTGTCCGCTTAACGAAAGTTCGAATAACTCGAACTATTCGAATCTGCGACGGAATCAGCCGATATGTCACGAGATATTTCTCAAACGAAAGCTCGAATAACTCGAAGCGATTCGGAGATTATTTTGAATTCTGCGAAGCGTGATCGTTTATCGATGTGCGCTCGGCAGGCTCTCAACAGCAAGTGACGGACGAGCACGAGCCAGAGATTCTAGAAATGCATCGAAGGCGCTCTCTCACACTATGCCAGATCACGCGTACGTGAGCTCGTGGAGTTTCGGAAAGTCGACAAAGGCAAACTGACACATCCCATCTTTCTCGATTCTCCGAAGCTACCCGAAGTAATTTCGGACTGCCTTGTGGGAGTCGAAAGAGAAAGGCTCACATTTGCCTTCTCGCTCTTACCAAATGAAATCCGATCTTCCGTCAACGGCATACGATTTGGAATCTCGAGTCGAAATTCTCGACTGCCCAGGCATTTTTACTTTCCGACCTATGTATAAGCGCACATAAGCAAAGTACCCATAATGAAAAAAAAATTTTGTAAAATTTATTTTACGGAAATACACGTTTTAAGACCCCCTGATCCCATTTTAATTATTGAAAAAAAAAGAAATTTTTTTTATTATTCCTATGTATGAGCGTACATATGTATGTGATTAATACGATTTTTCAAAATCAAAATACTTTTAGGTTGAAAATTAATAAATTAAAATGAGAGTCCACTCTTTGCCAGTATCGTGCACGCTGTGACATTTTTCAATAAGAAGAGTTCTTATTTTTATAATATAAACAAAATAGTAGACTTTATAGTTGCAGAAATTAATTAATAATGATTTTCCTGGATATGTTTTGAGATAAGCGTATCAATTTGATATGACGAACTAAATATTATGTTTGATTTGGCTTAACTTTGTATAAAAAAATAATTGTATCGATCCATCAAAATTAATAATACAAAGTATGGGTTGGATTTAAAATTTTAAAAGGACAGAGTCGAATATTTTTAAAGGTGCAAAACATAGCGTTTGGTTTTAGAACAGTAACGTGACTTAGCAGGTAATTCATAAAACTAATTGACCCAGTTATATCCCTTTTTATCTGAAGTATAAGGTAAAAAGTTGTAGCGGCAAACTCGCCGACCGTAAGTCGCTGCACACTCTCTCCCTCTCTCTCTCTCTCTCGCTCGCTCTCTCTCTCTCCCGGCATGACGCGCCGCCCGACTCGCCGATAAGGCCGCCAGGTGGCCAACGACGCGACGTGCGCTCCCGCAACGCGAACAACCCGCCGCGGGTATAAATCGCGAGCGCGGCGCGATATCGGGGAGATCGCTCGAGTCCGTTAGCCTGGCCTTTTCCGCCAATAAGAGCACAGAGCACCCGAACCGATACGAAGCGATTCTCACATTTTTGTCAATCTGGTATTCCGCCAACGGAGCGCATCAAAGCAGAGTGCGTTCGCAGCCTACTTTGACGCCCATAGCACCGTTTAGCCCACCGTCCCGACGTCGTGGCATCTGAGGCCACGAAACGCGGACATCCGGCCACCGGTAGGGACTATTACGTCCGCAGAGACCCTCTGGATTCACGGCCTCTCAGCTGAGGGAAGGGTGGAGGTGCGTCCGCTGCCATCCGACCCCACTAGTCGGCGATTCCTACTCCGCCTCCCGACATCCTCCTACCCCAGCGAACCAGTGTAGCGGCGAACGAGCACGAGTGAGTGGCCAGCCCCGGCTGGCCCCCAGAATAGGGACTTTTATACCCCTAGCATAGGAGCGAGCGAACCCGGCATATCGACTGAGCCGGCAAAAACCGGGGAACTCATCCGGAGTTCCCGTTACAATGGCGCCCGAACAGGGACTGTAAGAGTGTGCAGTGCGATACATGTCGAGAGTGGGGTGGGTATACCGCCTACCCAAAAGTGAGTTGATCAGTGTTGTGGCCGAGCAGAACCTTGACCCCACCGGGACCACCGACCAGCTCCGAGCCCGGCTCGTTGCCTACCTACGCGGGATGACGACCAAAGGAGGAGGCGACGAACCACTCACCCGAGGCACCGACTCAGCCTGCCCAGGCCCCGCCAGTGGATCTGGCGTTCCTGGATTTACTCCGCAAAAGCGGGATCACCTACGACGGAGGGAAAGGGGCGAATGATTTCCTCGACCGCCTAGAGGACCTCGAACTGACCTACGGCCTGCCCGCTGACAACATTCGGCGATGTCTAGCTGGGCTACTACAGGGAGACGCCCTGACGTAGTACCACAACCACCGACACGACTGGACCTCCTGGGAGGAGTTTCTCGATGATTTTCGTCTGCAGTATCTGTCCCATTAACGGCCCGAGGAATTAGAGGAGCAGATCCTGCAACGTAAGCAACGGCCCGGAGAATCTGGCCGGGCCTACCTGATAAGCATCGAGACCCTGCTGCGCCGTCATGGTGGTTTCACCGAAGAAGCACGGCTTGCCCGGAGCTATCGAAACCTCAGCTCGGACTACCGCCGTTACATCCGCCGCTCGGATGTACGAACCCGGGCCGATCTGCTCCGCCAGATCACTGAATACGAAGGACTGGAGCAGGAACATCGGCCGACCGCACCACCGCCGAGAACCGCCAACCAGCCCAGACATCAGGCCGCCGAAATCGGGCCCGGGTGCGACTGGGAGACCTGTTGTTGGAAATGCGGCCAACGTGGCCACCACCGACACGAGTGTCGCCGACCCGGAAGGCTCTTCTGCAGCCACTGCGGGACCGAAGGCCGCCGCACCCGCGACTGTCCATGCCACCCGGAGACGGAAAACACCAACCTGGCCGGAACGCGAGGCGCCGCCCGGCCAGTAACCTCGCCAGCGCCTTCCACCGGGATGTAGAGGCCGACAGCCGTCTCTACGCCACCTTCGCCGTTCAAGGCTACCATTGCCTGGCCCTCATTGACAGCGGGGCCACGCGTTCCTATATCCGGAGAGATGTAGCCGAATATTGCCGATGGCTAGGGGCCGCCTGGAACCGTGCAACCCAACCCGTACGGGTCGCGGATGGGAGCGAAGCCACCACCGAGGGGGAGATTACCGTAAGCGCCTCCATTGACGACCGCTTAATCCAACATAAATACGCCGTTCTATCAGCCATGGGCCACACCGTTCTACTGGGAGTCGACGCCTTGAGTCGGCTGGACACCACCATCCGGGTAGGAAACTACGAATGGCGTTTAACTGACACCAACACCAACGAAGCGCTGGAAATTACCGGCCTGGCCGACTGCACACCGGAGCAACAACAACAGTTACGACGACTACTCGAGGAGGAAC
The DNA here is from genome assembly GCF_051014445.1 of Colletes latitarsis. Taxonomy (NCBI): domain Eukaryota; kingdom Metazoa; phylum Arthropoda; class Insecta; order Hymenoptera; family Colletidae; genus Colletes; species Colletes latitarsis. Next base: position 3,282,645 of record NC_135135.1, on the reverse strand, counting down.
TCCCCAAGTTCGAGCACCTTCCCCTCAGGGGCTGTGACCGGCAATCGTCGGCCGCAGTACGGGGTGTAGCGACCCCAAGATACCTGATGCTAATCACACCGTAAGCCTCCTGTTGGTCGTCACAACGACCCATTCACAATTCCTATTTTGGTTTTGTGAATGGTACGTGACGGCAGGAGGAACGGGGGCCTTGGTTTAACCGCCCGGGACTGCGAGTATGGCGACTCTATAAAATCGCCCTCCAATCCTAAGTTATGGTGCGCGGCCATGGGATGCATGGTTGGGGGAGGAGGCCCAATCCCAAGCGACCATCTCCGGGGCACCTGCCGAACCCCCGGAGTATATAGACTTACCCGGGTAAGGCAGCTCTGCCCGGGCGGACCTTTTCTTCCGACCTGCTCGTGGGAATAGTATGGAGTTTAAAATTAAAACGGGGATGGGACGGGGTAAGTCAGAGGGGGAGGACGAAGGCGGTGTTGGGACTGGAGTGACGGCGCTCGCGCCGCTCCCAGCGCCTGGCCCGGCTTCGTGGAGGGTGGAGGATGACGATGAGAATGCGTCAGTCTCATCCTTCTCCTCCACCAGGAGCCTCATAGGCTCCAAGAGAAAGATGACGGGGCAGGCCGTCAATGGGGTGGGCAGGGCGATGAGCCCGGTTGTCCGGATGAGTTGCCTCAGGGACGAGGTGACCGAGGAGATATCGGAGAGGATCTCCTCGTCCCTGAGACGAGTGGAGAAAGTGGCCGCTGCCTGCTCTTTTAAGGGGCAGAAGAGCGGCGGTGCAGAGGCTCTGAGGGAGGCTGCCCGCATGATGAGGGACGCGGCGCGGGAGCTAAGCGGGCGGAACGCCCGTCTGCAGCTCCTGTTGGAGGAGGAGCGACGGTGGAGGATGAGGGCAGAGGCACGCTGGAACAGCGCGGCCCTCCATCCTGTCCTCCCATCTCCTACGCCGCGCCCTCTTGCGGTCGTTATGAAGCGGAGTGCGGCGGAGGTGGTGCGGGCCCCCACGGGCCCTTCCACCCGCACTCCGCCCGCGCAGAGGTCCCCGTCCTCCTCAGAGGACGATCTCCTGAGGAGGATAGGGGACATGATCGACAAGAGGCTGGCCGCCTTCCGGCAGGAGCTCCTCCCCGGAAGAGCGGTCAGCGGGAGGGTGGTGCCACCCCGACCAGTGCCGGCACGGCCGGGGAAGGCGAAGGTGGGGGGAGCGAAGGCTCCGCCCACCGTGGCGACTCCGGGGCCTCGGGTCGTGACCCCCAAGGGGGGAAGCGTACCCGTGGTCCCGGTTCCCGCGTCCTCCGCGGCACCGCCCCAAAGGGGGGGTGTCATGGAGCGAGGTGGTGGGGCGGAGGGCCAGGAGGGCGGAGAGGAAGGTCTCGCAGGCGCAGCCTGCGCCCCCGCCGCCCGCGGCTAAAGGAAAGGCCGCGAAGGCGCGTCTTGGCCGCCCCCCTAAAACGGCAGCGGTAGCGCTGACCGTTGCGCAGGGGGGTGACCTGACCCTCGCGGAGGCGATGCGGCTCGCCAGGAACAATGTGTCCCTGGAAGAGCTTGGCATCGCTTCCGTGAGGGCGAAGCGGGCCGTGACTGGGGGTTTCCTGCTGGAGATCCCCGGTCCAGACGGCGGCGTGAAGGCGGACCGACTCGCCCAGAGGGTCCGGGAGCAACTGGGCGAGCGGGGTGTCCGGGTCGCCCGGCCCACGAAGCGCACGGAGATGCGCGTGTGTCGGCTGGACGACTCGGTCACCGCGGAGGTCGTGGCGCGTGCCCTAGCAAGGGTGGGGAATTGCCCTGAGGGGGACTTGCGGGTCGGGGAGATCCGCAGATCTCCTTCCGGCCTGGGGTCCGTGTAGGCCCGCTGCCCCCTCTCCGCCGCCCATAAATTGGCGGAATCCGGGAAGGTTTTGGTGGGGTGGGTTTCGGCGCGAGTGGAGATACTCGCGCCGCGCCCGCTCCAGTGTCACCGCTGCCTCGAATTGGGGCATGTGAGGCAGTGGTGCACCTCGCCGGTGGACCGCAGCGGTCAATGCTACCGGTGCGGGGCGAAGGACCACCGCGCGAGCCAGTGCTCGGCGGCCCACCACTGTCCGCTATGTGCGGACAGGGGGATGCCAGCCGACCACAGGGTGGGGAGCAGGAAGTGCTCTCCCGCCTCCCGGGAGGAGAGGAAGAGGCGGGCCGTTCCGGCTCCGGCGCTGCGGGCGGTGGCATCGTCCACCATGGAGGTGGACGGTGCCACGGGGACGGACAGCCGGGAGGAGGCTGGGGCGGTCGGTAATTAATGGCGCACCGCCTCCTCCTCCAGGCCAACCTCAATCACTGCCGCGCGGCACAGGATATGATGTCCCAAGTCCTCGCGGAGTGGAGCTCAGAGGGCGGAACGCCCGTCTGCAGCTCCTGTTGGAGGAGGAGCGACAGGGGAGGAGGAGGGCAGAGGCGCTGTGGAACAGCGCGGCCCTCCCTCCCATCCTCCCCCCTCCTCCACCGCCGCGTCCCTCGGCGGAGGTAAATAAGCGGAGTGCGGCGGCAGTGGTGCGGGGCACCGCGGGCCCCTCCACCCGCACTCCGCCCGTGAAGAAGTCCCCGTCCTCCTCAGAAGACGATCTTCTGAGGAGGATTGGGGACATGATTGATGGCAAGCTGGCCGCCTTCCGGGAGGAGCTCCTCGCCGGAAGAGCGGTCAGCAGGAAGGCGGTGCCTCCCCGACCTGTTCCGGTACAGTCGGGGAAGGCAAAGAAGGGCGGAGTGAAGGCTCCGCCCAGCGTTGCGGCACCAGGGCCCCGGATCGCGACCCCCAAGGGGGGTGGTGTACCCGTGGTCGCGGTGGTCGCGTCCTCCACGGCACCCTCCCAAGGGGGGGTGGCGTGGAGTGAGGTGGTGGGGCGGAAGGCGAAGCGGGCGGCGAGGAAGGCCTCGCAACCGCAGCCTCCGCCACCGCCGCCGGCGGCCAAGGTAAAGGCCGCGAAGGTCGGGAAGGCACGACCAGGTCGTCCCCCAAAAACGGCAGCGGTGACGCTGACCGTTGCGCAGGGGGGCGACCTGACCCTCGCGGAGGCGATGCGGCTCGCCAGGGAGAATATCTCCCTGGAAGAGCTGGGCATCGCCTCCGTGAGGGCGAAGAGGGCCGTGACCGGGGGTCTCTTGCTGGAGATCCCCGGTGCAGAAGGCGGCGCGAAGGCGGATCGTCTCGCCCAGAGGCTCCGGGAGCAGCTGGGCGAGCGAGGTGTCCGGGTCGCCCGGCCCACGAAGCGCACGGAGATGCGCGTTTGTGGGCTGGACGACTCGGTCAGCGCACAGGATGTGTCCCGTGCCCTTGCGAGGGCGGGGGACTGTCCTGTGGAGGACCTGCGGATCGGAGAGATCCGCAGGTCGCCCTCCGGCCTCGGGTCGGTGTGGGCTCGGTGCCCCCTCTCCGCCGCCCGTAAGGTGGCGGAATCCGGGAGGGTGTTGGTGGGGTGGGTTTCGGCGCGAGTGGAAATCCTCGCGCCGCGCCCGCTCCAGTGTCACCGCTGCCTCGAATTGGGGCACGTGAGGCAGTGGTGCACCTCGCCGGTGGACCGCAGCGGTCAGTGTTACCGCTGCGGTGCCAAAGAGCACCGTGCGAGCCAGTGCTCGGCGGCCCCCCACTGCCCGTTGTGTGCGGACATGGGGAGGCCAGCCGATCACAGGGTGGGGAGCAAGAAGTGCTCCCCCCCCTCCCGGAAGGAGAGGAGGAGGCGGGCTGCACCGGCTCCGGTGCCGAGGGCGGTGGCATCGTCCTCCATGGAGGTGGACGGTGCTACGGGGACGGACGGCCGGGAGGAGGCTGGCGCGGCCATTAATTAATGCCGCCCCGCCTCCTCCTCCAGGCCAACCTCAACCACTGCCGCGCGGCACAGGACTTGATGTCCCAAGTCCTCGCGGAGTGGGGGGTTGGCCTGGCGGTCGCCGCCGAGCCGTACCGCGTCCCTGATCACCCTCATTGGGTGGGCGACGCGGACGGCTTGGTGGCGACGGTATGGGGAGGGGGCGACGGGTCCCCACCGTTCTCCTTGTTGGAGCGCGGTCGGGGATTCGTCGCCGTGGACTGGGGGGGAGTCGCTGTGGTGGGGTGCTACATTTCGCCCCGTAGCGGTCACGCTGCGTTCGAGCTGTACTTGGCCGAGGTCGCGGCATGCGTGCAGCGCTACGCGGCCCGGCCGGTGCTGGTCCTGGGGGATTTTAATGCCAAGTCGGTGGCTTGGGGATCCCCCAGGACCTCCGTTCGCGGCGGGATCCTGGGCGATTGGGCGGCGGGGCTCGACCTCCGGGTATTGAACCGGGGGTCGGAGCACACATGCGTGCGGCGATATGGGGGGTCCATCGTGGATGTTGGATTCGCGACCCCCAACGCCGTGCGCATGGTGTCGGGTTGGCACGTGGTCGCGGGGGCAGAGACACTCTCCGATCACCGGTACATCCGGATGGAGGTCTCTGCCGCCGCGAGTGCATCCCGACACGGCCGCCTGCGTGGCACCCCACCACGCCGCTGGGCGCTTCGGCGCCTGGACAAGGACGCCCTGATGGCAGCTGCCCTCGCTGCAACTTGGCCGCAGGGAGCGGCCGAGTTGCCGAGCATAGAGGAGGAGGTCGCCCGGCTCGGAGCATTGGTCGCGGGTATTTGCGACGCGGCGATGCCTCGGGTCGGGCGGGCTTCTCCTCGCCGGGCGGTGTACTGGTGGTCGGACGCGATCGCGGAGTTGCGAGTCGCGACTGTCCGCGCCCGACGCCAGTACACCCGCGCGCGCCGTCGTCAACGTACAGGCGACGGCGTGGCGCGAGCGAGGGCAGCTGATGACCTGTATGGAGCATACCGCGTGGCGCGGGTTGCTCTGCAGGTCGCCATCAAACGGGCCAAGACCCAGGCATGGAAGGAGCTCCTCCAGACCCTTGATGACGATCCATGGGGGCGCACATATAAGGTGGTGCTGAATAAGCTCCGCCCGTGGGCGCCCCCCGTCACCGAGGGTCTTGACCCCCGGCTGCTGGAGGACGTGGTCAATACACTCTTCCCAATTGGGGAGAGGGGACCGCGTCCTCCGGCGGCGGCGGCTGTCCCAGTGGAGTGGACGGCCGAGCTGGGGGTCACGCAGGAGGAGCTGGCAGCGGCCATCAGACGGCTCGGGGTTCGTAACACGGCCCCGGGTCCGGATGGTGTGCCCGGCCGGGTTTGGGTCTTGACCCAGGGCGTCCTTGGGGCCGACCTCAGGCGGTTGTTCGACCGCTGCCTGAGGGACGGGCGATTCCCCCCCAGTTGGAAGGTGCGAGGATGGTCCTCCTCCGGAAGGAGGGTCGGCCCGCGGAGTCTCCCTCCGCATACCGGCCCATTTGTCTCCTCGACGAGGTGGGCAAGCTCTTCGAGCGTGTGATTGCTGCCCGCCTCGTCGAGCACCTGTCGCGGGGTGATCCCGGTCTGGCCGACTGCCAGTTCGGTTTCCGGGGGGGCCGATCGACTATCGACGCGATAGGTCGTGTGAGGGCCCTCTCGGAGGCGGCCGTCTCCCGGGGAGGGGTGGCAGTGGCAATATCCTTGGATATTGCCAATGCCTTTAACACCCTCCCCTGGGAAGAGATAAGGAGGGGGCTCGAATATCATCGAGTCCCCCCTTGTCTCAGGGCGGTCGTCGGGGATTATCTCCGCGGCAGGTGGATCGAGTATCCGGGCCGGGATGGTGATATGCGGAGGGAGGTGTACTGCGGTGTTCCGCAGGGGCCGGTCCTCGGGCCACTCCTGTGGAACATCGCGTACGACTCGGTGTTGCGGGCCGGCCTCCCCGACGGCGTCAGCACGGTGTGTTATGCGGATGACACACTGGTGCTGGCTGTCGGGGCGCACTGGGGGAGGGCCATGCGTCGCGCGGAGGAGGGGTCGCAACGCGTCGTCGACCAGATCAGGGGGATGGGGATGACGGTGGCGGTCCATAAGACCGAGGTTATTGCGTTTCATTCACCTCGGCAGGATCCGCCACCCCCTCTGATTCGGGTGGGTGGGGCTGACATCGAGGTGAAGCCCCAGATCAGGTATCTGGGGCTGATCCTCGATAGCCACTGGCGTTTCGAGAAGCATTTCCGCTGCCTGGTCCCCCGGTTGGAAAGGATGGTTGCGGCTCTGGGCCGGATCCTGCCCAACTTGGGGGGCCCGGCGGGCCGAGTACGTCGCCTCTATGTGGCAATGGTCCAGTCGGTGGCCCTATACGGGGCCCCCGTCTGGGCGGACGACCTGGCTGCCTCCCGGCGCAGCATGACTATGCTGCGTCGGGTGCAGAGGCGCATGGCGCTCAGGGTCGTCCGCGGGTATCGGACCATGTCACATGAGGCGGCGACGGTTCTAGCGGGGATGCCGCCCATGGACCTGCTCGCGCGGTCGCACGCGGTGATGTACCGGCACCGCGTCGACCGTCGCGCGGGGGTGGGGGCGGTCCCGGGCGGGCAGGAACCTGCTTGGGGCGATTTGAAGCGCCAGGCCCGGCAGTCCGTGTTGCTCGCGTGGCAGGAGCGGCTGGCTCTGCCAACCGCGGGGCACCGGACTGTCGGGGCTGTTCGGCCACTCCTGAAGGAGTGGCTGGACAGAGGCCATGGCAGCCTCACCTACCGGCTGGCACAGGTATTTTCCGGGCATGGCAGCTTCGGAAGATACCTGTGCCGGATAGGGAAGGAGCCGACGGCGCGTTGCTGCCACTGCGACGCTGAGCAGGACACGGCGGATCATACCCTGGAGGTATGCCCCGCGTGGGAGGGGGAGCGCCGTGTCCTGGTCGGCGTCGTCGGGCGGGATGTTTCGCTGCCGGGCGTGGTGCGCGCCATGCTCGGCAGCGAGGAGAAGTGGAGGGCCGTGGCCTCCTTCTGCGAGAACGTAATGTTGCAGAAGGAGGCCGCGGGGAGGGAGCGCGAGCTTCAGCGGCGCGCTGAAGCTCGCGCTCGTGCGGTGGCCCGAGGTCGTCGCCCGGTCGCGAGGCGTGACGGGCGGCCGCCTCGGCGTGGCGGATGACCTAGGCTGGGAGGGGGGTCCTGAGGGGACCCTCCTCCCGCCAGGCGGCGCCGGGTCGGACCGGTTGGGGGTAGGAGTGCCTCCCCCTACCGGTCCGACGCAAGGGGAGGCACCCTCGGCGGTCTGGTGCGGCCATGAACGCCCGGCCGCCGAGGGGTGGAAACGGGGTCGCGGGCGGTTGCGAGTTGGGGCTCGCAGCCGCCACTAAACGCGGCCCCGGGACGGATAGCGGCGGGATGGAGTGGCCCCGTCCCGCCGCTATGAGGCAGTGTGTCTACTGGGGGGACCGATTGTCCCCCCGGGGGATTGGCGCGAAAGCGCGGGCACGGGGAGGATACCGGAAGAATGCTTCGAGCGATTCCCGGTATCCTCCCAAAGCGTGCCGAAGGGTCACCGTGGGGTTTTTAGTGGGTAGGTCCCGCGCCTGTCGTTGTACGGGCGCGGGGAATCCCACACACCCCTCCCACCTCTCCCCAAGGAGGTGGGAGGGAGTCTTTTGGAGATTTTCCCCACGACAAAAAAAAAAAAAAAAAAAAAAAAAAAAGTCCTCGCGGAGTGGGGGGTTGGCCTGGATGTCGCTGCCGAGCCGTACCGCGTCCATGGTCACCCTCATTGGGTGGGCGACGCGGACGGCATGGTGGCGACGGTATGGGGAGGTGGCGACGGGTCCCCGCCGTTCTCCATGCTGGAGCGCGGTCGGGGATTCGTCGCCGTGGACTGGGGGGGAGTCGCCGTGGTGGGGTGCTACATGTCGCCTCGTAGCGGTCACGTCGCGTTCGAGCAGTACCTAGCCGAGGTCGCGGCATGCGTGCAGCGCTGGCGGCCCGGCCGGTGCTGGTCCTGGGAGACTTCACCGCCAAGTCTATGGCGTGGGGGTCCCCCAGGACTTTCGTTCGCGGCGGGATCCTGGGCGACTGGGCGGCGGGGCTCGACCTTCGGTTACTGAACCGGGGGTCGGAGTACACGTGTGTGCGGCGATATGGGGGGTCTATCGTGGATGTTGGATTCGCGACCCCCAACGCCGTGCGCATGGTGTCGGGATGGCACGTGGTCGCGGGGGCAGAGACACTCTCGGATCACCGGTATATCCGGATGGAGGTCTCTGCCGCCGCGGGGGATGCATCCCGACACCACCGTCCGGGTGGTAACCCACCGCGCCGCTGGGCGCTTCGGCGCCTGGACAAGGATGCCCTGGTGGCAGCTGCCCTCGTTGCAACTTGGCCGCAAAGGGCGGCCGAGTTGCCGAGTATAGAGGAGGAAGTCGCCCGGCTCGGGAGGATGGTCGCGAACATATGTGACGCGGCGATGCCCCGGGTCGGGCGGGCTTCACCTCGCCGGGCGGTGTACTGGTGGTCGGCCGCGATCGCGGAAATGCGAGACGCGAGTGTCCGCGCACGACGCCAGTACAACCGCGCGCGCCGTCGTCTACGGAAAGACGATAGCGTGGCGCGAGCGAGGGCAGATGACCTGTATGAGGCATACCGCATGTCGCGGATGGCTCTGCAGGTCGCCATCAAACGGGCCAAGACCCGGGCATGGAAGGAGCTCCTCGAGACCCTTGATGACGACCCTTGGGGGCGCCCTTATAAGGTGGTGCTGAACAAGCTCCGCCCGTGGGCGCCCCCCGTCACCGAGGGTCTTGACCCCCGGCTGCTGGAGGCCGTGGTCAATACTCTCTTCCCAATTGGGGAGATGGGACCACGTCCTCCGGCAGAGGCGACGGCCCCGTTGGAGTGGGTGGCCGAGCCGGGGGTCACGCAGGGGGAGCTGGCCGCAGCAATCAGACGGCTCGGGGCGCGTAACACGGCCCCGGGTCCGGATGGTGTGTCTGGCCGGGTTTGGGTCTTAACCCGCGGCGTCCTTGGGGCCGACCTTAGGCGGTTGTTTAACCGATGCCTGAGGGACGAGCGATTCCCCCCCAGTTGGAAGGTGGCGAGGATGGTCCTCCTCCGGAAGGAGGGTCGGCCCGCGGAGTCTCCATCCGCATACCGGCCCATCTGTCTCCTCGACGAGGTGGGCAAGCTCTTCGAGCGAGTGATTGCTGCCCGCCTCGTCGAGCACCTGTCGCGGGGTGCTCCGGGCCTGGCCGACTGCCAGTACGGTTTCCGGGGGGGCCGGTCGACGGTCGACGCGATCAGTCGGGTCAGGGTCCTCTCGGAGTCGGCCGTCTCCCGGGGAGGGGTGGCGTTGGCGGTATCGCTGGATATTGCCAACGCGTTTAACACCCTTCCCTGGGGGGAGATACGGAGGGGGCTCGAATATCATCGGGTACCCCCGTGTCTCAGGGCAGTCATCGGGGATTATCTCCGCGGCAGGTGGATCGAGTATCCGGGCCGGGATGGTGATATGCGGAGGGAGGTCTACTGCGGGGTTCCGCAGGGGTCGGTCCTCGGGCCACTCCTGTGGAACATCGCGTACGACGCGATGTTGCGGGCCGACCTCCCCGACGGCGTCAGTGCCGTGTGTTACGCAGATGACACACTGGTGCTGGCCGTCGGGGCTCAGAGGGGGAGGGCCAAGCGCCTCGCCGAGGAGGGGGCGCAACGCGTCGTCGACCGGATCAGGGGGATGGGGATGACGGTGGCGGTCCATAAGACCGAGGTGATAGCGTTCCACTCACCGCGGCAGGATCCGCCACCCCCTCTGATCCGGGTGGGTGGGGCTGATATCGAGGTGAAGCCCCGGATGAGGTATCTGGGGCTGATCCTCGATAGCCACTGGCGCTTCGAGGATCATTTCCGCTGCCTGGTTCCCCGGTTGGAGAGGATGGTCTCGGCTTTAGGCCGGATCCTCCCCAACCTGGGGGGCCCGGCGGGACGAGTTCGCCGCCTCTATGTGGCAATGGTTCAGTCGGTGGCCCTATACGGGGCCCCCGTCTGGGCGGACGAACTGGCGGCCTCCCGGCGCAGCATGACGATGCTGCGTCGGGTGCAGAGGCGGATGGCGCTGAGGGTCGTCCGCGGCTACCGGACCGTGTCGCATGAGGCGGCGACGGTTCTTGCGGGGATGCCGCCCATGGATCTCCTCGCGCGGTCGCACGCGATGATGTATCGTCATCGTGTCGACCGTCGCGCGGGAGTGGGGGCGGTCCCGGGAGAGCAGGAACCTGCTTGGGGCGATTTGAAGCGCCAGGCCCGGCAGTTCGTGGTGCTCGCGTGGCAGGAGCGGTTGGCCTTGCCAACTGCGGGGCACCGGACAGTCGGGGCTATTCGGCCACTCCTGTGTGAGTGGCTGGACAGAGGCCATGGAAGCCCTACTTACCGGATGGCACAGATATTTTCCGGGCATGGTAGCTTCGGAAGATACCTGTGCCGGATAGGGAAGGAGCCGACGGCGCGTTGCTGCCATTGTGGCGCCGAGCAGGACACGGCTGATCATACCCTCCAGGTATGCCCAGCGTGGGAGGGGGAGCGCCGTGTCCTGGTCGGCGTCATAGGGCGGGATGTCTCGCTGCCGGGTGTGGTGTGCGCCATGCTCGGCAGCGAGAGGAAGTGGAGGGCCGTGGCCTCCTTCTGCGAGACCGTAATGCTGCAGAAGGAGGCCGCGGGAAGGGAGCGCGAGCTTCAGTGGCGCGCTGAGGCTCGCGCTTGTATGGTGGCGCGAGGGCGTCGCCCGGGCGTCAGGCGTCGCGGGCGGCGGCCTTTGCGCGGCGGATGACCCTGGCTGGGAGGGGGGCCCTGAGGGGAGCCTCCTCCCGCCAGGCGGCGATGGGTCGGACCGGGTGCACCGGCCCACGGGGAGGCACCCTCGGTGGGCTGGAGCGGCCATCAGCTCCCGGCTGCCGAGGGGTAGAAACGGGGTCGCAGGCGGTTGCGAATTGGGGCTCGCAGCCCGCCACTAAATGCGGCTCCGGGACGGATGGCGGCGGGATGGAGTGGCCTCGTCCTGCCGCTATGAGACAGTGTGTCTACCGGGGGGACCGTTTGTCCCCCCCGGGGATGGGCGCAAAGCGCGGGCACGGGGAGGATACCGGAAGAATGCTTCGAGCGATTCCCGGTATCCTCCCAAATCGTGCGGAAGGGTCACCGTGGGGGTTTTAGTGGGTAGGTCCCGCGCCCGTCATTCTACGGGCGCGGGGAATCCCACACACCCCTCCCACCTCTCCCCAAAGAGGTGGGAGGGAGTCTTTCGAAGATTTTCCCGACGAAAAAAAAAAAAAGTCAGCTGCGGACGCACTCTGCTTTGACGCGCTCCATTGGCGGAATACCAGGTTGACAAAAATGTGAGAATCGCTCTGTATCGGTTCGGGTGCTCTGTGCTCATGTGCTCGGTGCGGCGGAGGTGTCGGCGCTGGTGCGGGTACTGGGGCTGGTGTAGGCTGGTCCGAGGTGCCGGATGGCGGCCTGTTCCCGGCGTCGGACAGCGTTGCGGGTCCGGCTACGCGGCGGCGAGCTTGTGTGACGTGGCTGGCCCGTGCTGTCCGGCGTTGAGCGGTGGGCCGGCTGCTGCTGGTGACCGCCGGGGCGGGTGCTGTCCGGATGAAGGCGGCCCGCTGGTCCTGCAGGACGTTGAGCTCCGCAGGCGGCGGTGACCGGACCCGGGGTGGCGGTCCCCTGCGTACGGGCGGTACGGCGGGCAGCGTCTCGATTGCCCGGATGCGGAGCCGGAACTCTGGCGGTCGGTGCGTCTGGTCTTGTACAAGCGGCACTGACGTGGATGGAACTGGTCCGCGTGGTCGGTTCATGGTCGTGGATCTGCATCACTGGGTTGACCGGTCGGTCTTTTATACCGAAGTCCTCGGTGCTGGGGCAGGTCTTGAGGTCCTGTAGGTTCGCACGCATCGTCTTGCCTCGCGGTCCTCGCAGTAGCACCACGGTTGGGCCGAGAGCGCGCAGCACTCGGTATGGCCCAGCGTATTTTGGCGCGAGTTTTGTGTTGAAGTCTTTTTCGGCGGAGGAAAGCGGGTGGGTGCGGCACATTACGGCGTCTCCCTCGGCCGGTGCCCAGTCGCTCCGTCGCCGGTTATAGTACCGTTCTTGGCGTTACGTGGCGGCTGCCATGGTTTGCCCAGCGAGGTGGAGGGCGTCCTGGAGACGGCTGAGCGTCTCGTGACGGGTGTCCGGGTTTACCGGGCGATCTGACCGGGTTGGGTCTCCTGGTACTGCGAGCTCCCGGCCGTAGTTCCAGTAGGCCGGGGTTTGGCCGGTGGCGCTATGCTGGGCGGTGTTGTAGGCGAACGCGAGCTCCGAGATCCAAGCATCCCAGGTGCGGTGGTCTCTGTTGCAGAACTGGGCGATCATGGTCTTAATGACCCGGTTGGTCCGCTCCACGGGGTTACATTGCGGAGTGTAGGGTGGCGTCTTCCGGTGGTCGATGTGGTATTGCTGCAGCAGTGTGCTAAATTCCCCGCTTTCAAATTGGCGGCCGTTGTCCGTGATCGCCTGTCGGGGGCACCCATGGCGTAGGACGACCTTCTCCCGGAATGCCCGGGCGACGGCTGGTGCGGTGGCTTTCCGGAGGGGATGTAGTTCCACCCACCTGGTAAACTTGTCCTGCATGACCAGGAGGGTGGTGTGCCCCTTGGTCGAGCGAGGCAGCGGTCCCACGAGGTCGGCGGATACCACGTTCCACGGTTGCGTGGCGGGGGTGGAGTGCATCCTGCCGGCCGAGGGTTACTGGGAAGCCTTGTATTCCTGGCAGCTTTGGCATCGGTAGACATGTTGGGCTGCCTCGCGGAACATTCCGGGCCAGTAATATCGCTGGCCTAGGCGAGCGCTGGTCTTGCTCAGCCCGAGATGTCCAGCGGTTGGCACATCGTGGCTGCTCTGTAATGCTGAAACCCGGGCGGCTTTCGGCACGCATAACTTCCACTCGAGTTCGGGGTGGAGCCCCGTGGTGTCCGGAAAGTGGCGATATAAGTGTTCCCTCTGGAGGCGATAGTGTGGATGGTCCTGGGGGCGGTCGGAGACTGCCTGTCGTGTCCGGTTCTACCAGGCGTCCGGATCCGGTGCGTCCACGGTGTCGGCTTCGTTGGCCGGGCCTTCGGGCTGGCGAGGAAGGGCGTAGGCGACCAGGTTCAGCTCGCCCTTTCGGTACTGAATCTGGAAATCGTAATGCTGGAGTTCTAGGCTCCAGCGAGCCAGGCGGCCGGAGGGGCTGTCCAGCGTCTGCAGCCATTTCAGCGCCTGGTGGTCAGTTACGACGGTGAAGGCGTAGCCTTCGAGAAAGGGGCGCATTTTCCGAATCCCCCAGACTACCGCTAAACATTCCCTCTCCCTCACCGAGTAGTCCCTTTCTGCCGAGTTGAGGGTGCGGCTTGCGTAGGCGATTACGCGTTCTTCGCCGTCGTCTTCCTGGGTGAGGACGGCTCCCAAGCCGTGGTCACTTACGTCCGTCTGGAGGGTGAACGGCTTGGTAAAGTCGGGGCACGTTTAGGTCTGGGGCGGTTGCTAGCCGGTGTCGTAGGGCCTGATATGCCGTTTCTTCGGCGGCGGACCACGCCCATCGTCGGCGCTTCTGGAGGAGCTGGTGCTGGGGAGCAGCCAGATCGGCGAAGCGTAGTATGAAATGGCGATGCCAGCTCATTAGGCCGAGGAAACGTCGCAATTCCTTGAGATTCGTGGGGGCGGAACGTCTTGGATGGCTCGAACCTTCCCAGGGTCCGTGCGGATGCCTTGCCCGGTGACCACGTGACCGAGATAGGTGAGTGCGGTCTGGCCGAACTGGCACTTCTCCGGACTGATCCTCAGATTGGCCAGCCGGAGTCGGTGAAGTACCTCGCGAAGGTTGGCCATTTGTTCGCCGAATGTTTTCCCCAGGACGATGATGTCGTCTAGGTAGGCGAAGCTTCGGCGAGCCAGTCGCGGGCCTATGACGTCGTCCAAGAGTCGTTGAAACGTGGCGGGGGCTGAGTGTAGTCCGAAAGCCATGACCCGCAACTGGTACAGGCCTCGGCCGGGAACGGTGAAAGCGGTGAGTGGCCAGCTCGCGGTTTCGAGCGGTACCTGCCAGTACCCGTCGGTGAGGTCGAGGGTTGATATATATCGGGCCTCGCATAGTTTCTCCAGTGTGGCCTGTACTTGAGGAAGTGGGTAGGCGTCCTTCTCGGTTCTCTGGTTAACCTGCCGAAAGTCGATACAGAACCGGTATTTACCGGTCTTTTTGCGGACCAAGACGACCGGGGAACTCCAGGGGCTCTCGGATAGCTCAATGATGCCGGCGGTCAGCATTCGGTCGACTTCGGTGTCGATGATGGCCTGCATGGCTGGGTTTCGCGGGGTGTACCGGTGTTTGACCGGCTTGGCCCCGGCTTTTAGTCGGAGGCGGTGCGTGGCCCCGGTAGTCGAGGGCAGGAGGCGCTCGAACTTTTTTTTTTTTTTTTTCTTTTTTTGCCGTGGGGAAAATCTTCGAAAGACTCCCTCCCACCTCTTTGGGGAGAGCCGGGAGGGGTGTGTGGGATTCCCCGCGTCCATGTAATGACGGGCGCGGGACCTACCCACTAAAAACCCTACGGTGACCCTTCCGCACGATTTGGGAGGATACCGGGAATCGCTCGAAGCATTCTTCTGGCATCCTCCCCGTGTCCGCGCTTTGCGCCCATCCCCGGGGGGGGGGGGGACAAACGGTCCCCCCGGTAGACACTCTGTCTCATAGCGGCAGGACGGGGCCACTACATCCCGCCGCCATCCATCCCGGGGCCGCGTTTAGTGGCAGCTGCAAGCCCCAATTCGCAACCGCCTGCGACCCCGTTTGTATCCCTCGGCGGCCGGGAGCTCATGGCCGCTCCAGGCTACTGAGGGTGCCTCCCCGAGGGCCGGACCCACCTGGTCCGACCCTTCGCCGCCCGGCGGGAGGAGGCTCCCCTCAGGGCCCCCCTCCCAGCCAGGGTCATCCGCCGCGCAAAGGCGGCCGCCCGCGACGCCCTCGCGCCACCATACGAGCGCGAGCCTCAGCGCGCCGCCGAAGCTCGCGCTCCCTTCCCGCGGCCTCCTTCTGCAGCATTACGGTCTCACAGAAGGAGGCCACGGCTCTCCACTTACTCTCGCTGCCGAGCATGGCGCGCACCACACCCGGCAGCGAGACTTCCCGCCCTATGACGCCGACCAGGACACGGCACTCCCCCTCCCACGCTGGGCATACCTGTAGGGTATGATCAGCCGTGTCTTGCTCGGCGTCACAATGGCAGCAACGCGCCGTCGGCTCCTTCCCTATCCGGCACAGGTATCTTCCGAAGCTGCCATGCCCGGAAAATACCTGTGCCAGCCGGTAAGTGAGGCTTCCATGGCCTCTGTCCAGCCACTCACTCAGGAGTGGCCGAACAGCCCCGACTGTCCGGTGCCCCGCCGTTGGCAGGGCCACCCGCTCCTGCCACGCGAGCACCACGAACTGCCGCGCCTGGCGCTTCAAATCGCCCCAAGCAGGTTCCTGCTCTCCCGGGACCGCCCCCACTCCCGCGCGACGGTCGACACGATGACGATACATCATCGCGTGCGACCGCGCGAGGAGATCCATGGGCGGCATCCCCGCAAGAACCGTCGCCGCCTCATGCGACACGGTCCGGTAGTCGCGGACGACCCTCAGCGCCATCCGCCTCTGCACCCGACGCAGCATCGTCATGCCGCGCCGGGAGGCCGCCAGGTCGTCCGCCCAGACGGGGGCCCCGTATAGGGCCACCGAATGAACCATTGCCACATAGAGGCGGCGAACTCGTCCCGCCGGGCCCCCCAGGTTGGGGAGGATCCGGCCTAAAGCCCAGACCATCCTCTCCAACCGGGGAACCAGGCAGCGGAAATGCTCCTCGAAGCGCCAGTGGCTATCGAGGATCAGCCCCAGATACCTCATCCGGGGCTTCACCTCGATATCAGCCCCACTCACCCGGATCAGAGGGGGTGGCGGATCCTGCCGAGGTGAGTGGAACGCTATCACCTCGGTCTTATGGACCGCCACCGTCATCCCCATCCCCCACTGAGCCCCGAGGGCCAGCACCAGTGTGTCATCTGCGTTACACACGGCACTAACGCCGTCGGGGAGGTCGGCCCGCAACACCGCGTCGTACGCGATGTTCCAGGAGTGGCCCGAGGACCGACCCCTGCTGATCCCCGCAGTACACCTCCCTCCGCATATCTCCATCCCGGCTCGGATACTCGATCCACCTGCCGCGGAGATAATCCCCGACGACTGCTCTGAGACACGGGGGGACCCGATGATATTCGAGTCCCCTCCGTATCTCCCCCCAGGGAAGGGTGTTAAACGCTTTGGCAATATCCAGCGATACCGCCAACGTCGATCGGCCCCCTCCCCCCCGTAAACCGTACTGGCAGTCGGCCAGGCCCGGAGCACCCCGCGACAGGTGCTCGACGAGGCGGGCAGCAATCACTCGCTCGAAGAGCTTGCCCACCTCGTCGAGGAGACAGATGGGCCGGTATGCGGATGGAGACTCCGCGGGCCGACCCTCCTTCCGGAGGAGGACCATCCTCGCTACCTTCCAACTGGGGGGGAATCGCCCGTCCCTCAGGCATCGGTTAAACAACCGCATGACGTCGGCTCCAAGGACGCCGTGGGTTAAGACCCAAACCCGGCCGGGCACACCATCCGGACCCGGGGCCGTGTTACGCGCCCCGAGCCGTCTGATGGCCGCGGCCAGCTCCCCCTGCGTGACCCCCGGCTCGGCCACCCACTCCAACGGGGCCGTCGCCTCTGCCGGAGGACGTGGTCCCATCTCCCCAATTGGGAAGGGAGTATTGACCACGTCCTCCAGCAGCCGGGGGTCAAGACCTTCGGTGACGGGGGCTGCCCACGGGCGGAGCTTGTTCAGCACCACCTTATAAGGGCGCCCCCAAGGGTCGTCATCAAGGGTCTCGAGGAGCTCCTTCCATGCCCGGGTCTTGGCCCGTTTGATGGCGACCTGCAAAGCCATCTGCGACATGCGGTATGCCTCATACAGGTCATCTGCCCTCGCTCGCGCCACGCTATCGTCTCTCCGTAGACGACGGCTCGCGCGGGTGTACTGGCGACGGGCGCGGACACTCGCGTCTCGCATTTCCGCGATCGCGGCCGTCCACCAGTACACCGCCCGGCGAGGAGAAGCCCGCCCGACCCGGGGCATCGCCGCGTCACATATGTTCGCGACCATCCCCCCGAGCCGGGCGACCTCCTCCTCTATACTCGGCAACTCGGCCGCCCCCTGCGGCCAAGTTGCAGCGGGGGCAGCTGCCATCAGGGCGTCCTTGTCCAGGCGCCGAAGCGCCCAGCGGTGCGGTGGGGTACCACCCGGACGCTGGTGTCGGGATGCATCCCCCGCGGCGGCAGAGACCTCCATCCGGATATACCGGTGATCGGAGAGTGTCTCTGCCCCCGCGACCACGTGCCAACCCGACACCATGCGCACGGCGTTGGGGGTCGCGAATCCAACATCCACGATAGACCCCCCATATCGCCGCACACACGTGTACTCCGACCCCCGGTTCAGTAACCGAAGGTCGAGCCCCGCTGCCCAGTCGCCCAGGATCCCGCCGCGAACGGTAGTTCTGGGGGACCCCCACGCCACCGACTTGCCGTTAAAGTCCCCCAGGACCAGCACCGGCCGGGCCGCGCAGCGATGCACGCATGCCGCGACCTCGGGCAGGTACTGCTCGAACGCGACGTGACCGCTGCGAGGCGAGATGTAGCACCCCACCACGGCGACTCCCCCCCAGTCCACGGCGACGAATCCCCGACCGCGCTCCAGCATGGAGAACGGCGGGGTCCCGTCGCCACCTCCCCATACCGTCGCCACCAAGCCGTCCGCGTCGCCCACCCAATGAGGGTGACCAGGAACGCGGTACGGCTCGGCGGCGACATCCAGGCCAACCCCCCACTCCGCGAGGACTTGGGACATCATATCCTGTGCCGCGCGGCATTGGTTGAGGTTGTCCTGGAGGAGGAGGCGGGGCGCCATTAATTACCGACCGCCCCAGCCTCCTCCCGGCTGTCCGTCCCCGTGGCACCGTCCACCTCCATGGTGGACGATGCCACCACCCACGGCGCCGGAGCCGGAACGGCCCGCCTCTTCCTCTCCTTCCGGGAGGGGGGAGAGCTCTTCCTTGCCCCCACCCTGTGGTCGGCTGGCATCCCCCTGTCCGCACATAGCGGGCAGTGGTGGGCTGCCGAGCACTGGCTCGCGCGGTGGTCCTTCGTCCCGCAGCGGTAACATTGACCGCTGCGGTCCACCGGCGAGATGCACCACTGCCTCACATGCCCCAATTCGAGGCAGCGGTGACACTGGAGCGGGCGCGGCGCGAGTATCTCCACTCGCGCCGAAACCCACCCCACCAAAACCCTCCCGGATTCCGCCAATTTATGGGCGGCGGAGAGTGGGTAGCGGGCCCACACGGACCCCAGGCCGGAAGGAGATCTGCGGATCTCTCCGACCCGCAAGTCCCCCTCAGGGCAATCCCCCGCCCTTGCTAGGGCACGCGCCACGTTCTCCGCGGTGACCGAGTCGGCCAGCCTACACACGCGCATCTCCGTGCGCTTAGTGAGCCGGGCGACCCGGACACCCCGCTCGCCCAGCTGCTCCCGAAGCCTCTGGGCGAGTCGGTAGCTGTGCCTCCCCTTGCATCGGGCCCAAATGGAGGAGGCACGCCCCCCCCCCCCCTAACCGGTCCGCCACTGCGCCAACTGGCGGGACGAAACTCCGATGGAAACGCTTCGAGTGTCCTTCGGAGATCCCTAATTTACGACGGTCTCTATTTACTGTTGAGAGACATAGGGAAAGAATTTACTAAAAGCATTCGTTACGCAAATCTGGAATATATCTTTCTCAAAAACAGCTTCGACGAACAAGAGTCATAAATTACGTGGGCCGTTTGCACGAAAGAAAAACTTTCTCTTGTGCGCACGACCGGACACTACACTCCCATAAATACATCGTCGACGTAAATGTCCTTCTCAAGAATCGGAGCGGCTAGGGGAATTTCTTTCCATCCTGCTTTTTTAATTCGAAAAGGGTACGCATAAGTACCGGGCGCACACCGTTCCGTGTGTGACGGTATTTAATTCGAACGCTTCCAGCTGTTCGGTTTCGGGTGCTCACCATACGATGCATTGGAATCGACAATCCTGTGGGGCGACAAGAATTTGTCGAAACATTTTTTCAATGTTGGCCACCAACACGTACTCGTACAAACGCCACCTCGTTAATACCGTGGTAATGTCGTTTTGCAATTTCGGACCTACGTGTAGGATGTCATTTAGGAAGCGACTTCCCGCCATCCTACTAGTTACATTGAATATGACCCGTAGTTTGGTGGTCGCACTTTCCGTACAAACGACCGTTTGATGCCGAATGTATTATAGAGTCTAGTTTGATCAATAGGTTCGATACGAGTTATATGACCTAGAAACTCATACTCCGTCAGAAACTCAGAGTATTCTTTACCGAGGGTCGAGTTCGTGTTTAGTTGCCTTCGCAGCCTTGTGAGAGCCCCTCAGGGGCTGCCAGCCTTTCAGCTGCAGTACGGGCTTAACGAACCCGGGGTACCCGAGTCATACACACACCGTAAGCCTCCTGTTGGTCGTCACAACGACCCATTCACAATTCCCTATTGGTTTTGTGAATGGTACGTGACGGCAGGAGGAACGGGGGTCTTGGCTTAACCGCCTGGGCCACGAGTATGGCGACTCTATAAAATCGCCCTCCAATCCTAAGCTATGGTGCGCGGCGATGGGATGCATGGTTGGGGGAGAAGGCCCAATCCCAAGCGACCACCTCCGGGGAACCTGCCGAACCCCCGGAGTATTAGGCTTACCCGGGTAAGACGGCTCTGCCCGGGTGGACCTTTATTTCCGACCATCTCGTGGGATTTTTATGGACACAGAAAATAAAATGGGGATGGGGCGGGTTTTGTCGGTTGGGGAGGACGGAGACGGGGTTGGGGTTAGGGTGGCGGCGCTCGCGCCCCACTCAGCGCCAGGTCCGGCTTCGTGGAGGGTGGAGGAGGACGACGAGACGGCGTCGGTCTCGTCCTTCTCCTCCAGCACGAGCCACATAGGCTCTAAGAGGAAGAGGACGGGGCAGGCCGTCGTCGAGGTGGGCGGGGCGATGAGCCCGTCGGTGAGGCTAAGTTGCCCCAGGGACGAGGTGACCGAGGAGATATCGGAGAGGATCTCCTCGTCCCTGAGGCGGGTGGAGAAAGTCGCCGCTGCCTGCGCCTTTAAGGGGCAGAAAAGCGGTGGCGCGGAGGCCCTGAAGGCCGCGGCGGAGGAAATGAGGGAGGCGGCGCGGGAGCTCAGAGGGCGGAACGCCCGTCTGCAGCTCCTGTTGGAGGAGGAGCGACAGGGGAGGAGGAGGGCAGAGGCGCTGTGGAACAGCGCGGCCCTCCCTCCCATCCTCCCTCCTCCTCCACCGCCGCGTCCCTCGGCGGAGGTAAATAAGCGGAGTGCGGCGGCAGTGGTGCGGGGCACCGCGGGCCCCTCCACCCGCACTCCGCCCGTGAAGAAGTCCCCGTCCTCCTCAGAAGACGATCTTCTGAGGAGGATTGGGGACATGATTGATGGCAAGCTGGCCGCCTTCCGGGAGGAGCTCCTCGCCGGAAGAGCGGTCAGCAGGAAGGCGGTGCCTCCCCGACCTGTTCCGGTACAGTCGGGGAAGGCAAAGAAGGGCGGAGTGAAGGCTCCGCCCAGCGTTGCGGCACCAGGGCCCCGGATCGCGACCCCCAAGGGGGGTGGTGTACCCGTGGTCGCGGTGGTCGCGTCCTCCACAGCACCCTCCCAAGGGGGGGTGGCGTGGAGTGAGGTGGTGGGGCGGAAGGCGAAGCGGGCGGCGAGGAAGGCCTCGCAACCGCAGCCTCCGCCTCCGCCGCCGGCGGCCAAGGTAAAGGCCGCGAAGGTCGGGAAGGCACGACCAGGTCGTCCCCCAAAAACGGCAGCGGTGACGCTGACCGTTGCGCAGGGGGGCGACATGACCCTCGCGGAGGCGATGCGGCTCGCCAGGGAGAATATCTCCCTGGAAGAGCTGGGCATCGCCTCCGTGAGGGCGAAGAGGGCCGTGACCGGGGGTCTCTTGCTGGAGATCCCCGGTGCAGAAGGCGGCGCGAAGGCGGATCGTCTCGCCCAGAGGCTCCGGGAGCAGCTGGGCGAGCGAGGTGTCCGGGTCGCCCGGCCCACGAAGCGCACGGAGATGCGCGTTTGTGGGCTGGACGACTCGGTCAGCGCACAGGATGTGTCCCGTGCCCTTGCGAGGGCGGGGGACTGTCCTGTGGAGGACCTGCGGATCGGAGAGATGCGGTCAGTGTTACCGCTGCGGTGCCAAAGAGCACCGTGCGAGCCAGTGCTCGGCGGCCCCCCACTGCCCGCTGTGTGCGGACATGGAGAGGCCAGCCGATCACAGGGTGGGGAGCAAGAAGTGCTCCCCCCCCCTCCCGGAAGGAGAGGAAGAGGCGGGCTGCACCGGCTCCGGTGCCGAGGGCGGTGGCATCGTCCTCCATGGAGGTGGACGGTGCTACGGGGACGGACGGCCGGGAGGAGGCTGGCGCGGCCATTAATTAATGCCGCCCCGCCTCCTCCTCCAGGCCAACCTCAACCACTGCCACGCGGCACAGGACTTGATGTCCCAAGTCCTCGCGGAGTGGGGGGTTGGCCTGGCGGTCGCCGCCGAGCCGTACCGCGTCCCTGATCACCCTCATTGGGTGGGCGACGCGGACGGCTTGGTGGCGACGGTATGGGGAGGGGGCGACGGGTCCCCACCGTTCTCCTTGTTGGAGCGCGGTCGGGGATTCGTCGCCGTGGACTGGGGGGGAGTCGCTGTGGTGGGGTGCTACATTTCGCCCCGTAGCGGTCACGCTGCGTTCGAGCTGTACTTGGCCGAGGTCGCGGCATGCGTGCAGCGCTACGCGGCCCGGCCGGTGCTGGTCCTGGGGGATTTTAATGCCAAGTCGGTGGCTTGGGGATCCCCCGGGACCTCCGTTCGTGGCGGGATCCTGGGCGATTGGGCGGCGGGGCTCGACCTCCGGGTATTGAACCGGGGGTCGGAGCACACATGCGTGCGGCGATATGGGGGGTCCATCGTGGATGTTGGATTCGCGACCCCCAACGCCGTGCGCATGGTGTCGGGTTGGCACGTGGTCGCGGGGGCAGAGACACTCTCCGATCACCGGTACATCCGGATGGAGGTCTCTGCCGCCGCGAGTGCATCCCGACACGGCCGCCTGCGTGGCACCCCACCACGCCGCTGGGCGCTTCGGCGCATGGACAAGGACGCCCTGATGGCAGCTGCCCTCGCTGCAACTTGGCCGCAGGGAGCGGCCGAGTTGCCGAGCATAGAGGAGGAGGTCGCCCGGCTCGGAGCATTGGTCGCGGGTATTTGCGACGCGGCGATGCCTCGGGTCGGGCGGGCTTCTCCTCGCCGGGCGGTGTACTGGTGGTCGGACGCGATCGCGGAGTTGCGAGTCGCGACTGTCCGCGCCCGACGCCAGTACACCCGCGCGCGCCGTCGTCAACGTACAGGCGACGGCGTGGCGCGAGCGAGGGCAGCTGATGACCTGTATGGAGCATACCGCGTGGCGCGGGTTGCTCTGCAGGTCGCCATCAAACGGGCTAAGACCCGGGCATGGAAGGAGCTCCTCCAGACCCTTGATGACGATCCATGGGGGCGCCCATATAAGGTGGTGCTGAATAAGCTCCGCCCGTGGGCGCCCCCCGTCACCGAGGGTCTTGACCCCCGGCTGCTGGAGGACGTGGTCAATACACTCTTCCCAATTGGGGAGAGGGGACCGCGTCCTCCGGCGGCGGCGGCTGTCCCAGTGGAGTGGACGGCCGAGCTGGGGGTCACGCAGGAGGAGCTGGCAGCGGCCATCAGACGGCTCGGGGTTCGTTACACGGCCCCGGGTCCGGATGGTGTGCCCGGCCGGGTTTGGGTCTTGACCCAGGGCGTCCTTGGGGCCGACCTCAGGCGGTTGTTCGACCGCTGCCTGAGGGACGGGCGATTCCCCCCCAGTTGGAAGGTGGCGAGGATGGTCCTCCTCCGGAAGGAGGGTCGGCCAGCGGAGTCTCCCTCTGCATACCGGCCCATTTGTCTCCTCGACGAGGTGGGCAAGCTCTTCGAGCGGGTGATTGCTGCCCGCCTCGTCGAGCACCTGTCGCGGGGTGATCCCGGTCTGGCCGACTGCCAGTTCGGTTTCCGGGGGGGCCGATCGACTATCGACGCGATAGGTCGTGTGAGGGCCCTCTCGGGGGCGGCCGTCTCCCGGGGAGGGGTGGCATTGGCAATATCCTTGGATATTGCCAATGCCTTTAACACCCTTCCCTGGGAAGAGATAAGGAGGGGACTCGAATATCATCGAGTCCCCCCTTGTCTCAGGGCGGTCGTCGGGGATTATCTCCGCGGCAGGTGGATCGAGTATCCGGGCCGGGATGGTGATATGCGGAGGGAGGTGTACTGCGGTGTTCCGCAGGGGTCGGTCCTCGGGCCACTCCTGTGGAACATCGCGTACGACTCGGTCGGTACGACACACTGGTGCTGGCCGTCGGGGCGCACTGGGGGAGGGCCATGCGTCGCGCGGAGGAGGGGTCGCAACGCGTCGTCGACCGGATCAGGGGGATGGGGATGACGGTGGCGGTCCATAAGACCGAGGTGATTGCGTTTCATTCACCTCGGCAGGATCCGCCACCCCCTCTGATCCGGGTGGGTGGGGCTGACATTGAGGTGAAGCCCCAGATCAGGTATCTAGGGCTGATCCTCGATAGCCACTGGCGTTTCGAGGAGCATTTCCGCTGCCTGGTCCCCCGGTTGGAAAGGATGGTTGCGGCTCTGGGCCGGATCCTGCCCAACCTGGGGGGCCCGGCGGGCCGAGTTCGTCGCCTCTATGTGGCAATGGTCCAGTCGGTGGCCCTATACGGGGCCCCCGTCTGGGCGGACGACCTGGCTGCCTCCCGGCGCAGCATGACTATGCTGCGTCGGGTGCAGAGGCGCATGGCGCTCAGGGTCGTCCGCGGGTATCGGACCATGTCACATGAGGCGGCGACGGTTCTAGCGGGGATGCCGCCCATGGACCTGCTCGCGCGGTCGCACGCGGTGATGTACCGGCACCGCGTCGACCGTCGCGCGGGGGTGGGGGCGGTCCCGGGCGGGCAGGAACCTGCTTGGGGCGATTTGAAGCGCCAGGCCCGGCAGTCCGTGTTGCTCGCGTGGCAGGAGCGGCTGGCTCTGCCAACCGCGGGGCACCGGACTGTCGGGGCTGTTCGGCCACTCCTGAAGGAGTGGCTGGACAGAGGCCATGGCAGCCTCACCTACCGGCTGGCACAGGTATTTTCCGGGCATGGCAGCTTCGGAAGATACCTGTGCCGGATAGGGAAGGAGCCGACGGCGCGTTGCTGCCACTGCGACGCTGAGCAGGACACGGCGGATCATACCCTGGAGGTATGCCCCGCGTGGGAGGGGGAGCGCCGTGTCCTGGTCGGCGTCGTCGGGCGGGATGTCTCGCTGCCGGGCGTGGTGCGCGCCATGCTCGGCAGCGAGGAGAAGTGGAGGGCCGTAGCCTCCTTCTGCGAGAACGTAATGTTGCAGAAGGAGGCCGCGGGGAGGGAGCGCGAGCTTCAGCGGCGCGCTGAAGCTCGCGCTCGTGCGGTGGCCCGAGGTCGTCGCCCGGTCGCGAGGCGTCGCGGGCGGCCGCCTCGGCGTGGCGGATGACCTAGGCTGGGAGGGGGGTCCTGAGGGGACCCTCCTCCCGCCAGGCGGCGCCGGGTCGGACCGGTTGGGGGTAGGAGTGCCTCCCCCTACCGGTCCGACGCAAGGGGAGGCACCCTCGGCGGTCTGGTGCGGCCATGAACGCCCGGCCGCCGAGGGGTGGAAACGGGGTCGCGGGCGGTTGCGAGTTGGGGCTCGCAGCCGCCACTAAACGCGGCCCCGGGACGGATAGCGGCGGGATGGAGTGGCCCCGTCCCGCCGCTATGAGGCAGTGTGTCTACTGGGGGGACCGATTGTCCCCCCGGGGGATGGGCGCGAAAGCGCGGGCACGGGGAGGATACCGGAAGAATGCTTCGAGCGATTCCCGGTATCCTCCCAAAGCGTGCCGAAGGGTCACCGTGGGGTTTTTAGTGGGTAGGTCCCGCGCCTGTCGTTGTACGGGCGCGGGGAATCCCACACACCCCTCCCACCTCTCCCCAAGGAGGTGGGAGGGAGTCTTTCAAAGATTTTCCCCACGACAAAAAAAAAAAAAAAAAAAAAAAAAAAAAGCCTTGTGAGAGCGGAGAGCGCAATATGGAATGAATTTCCTAACGATTCATCCGGTCTTGGGTAACTGAAGGGGAGTCTGACTACAAACCTCCCAGTTTCGTTATGAACGACGGTTTTTCTGAAGAATGCTTCGCACTCCTCCTTCAACTTGGTACGCAGTGAGGTCGCGGGAATTTCTTCCGTTTCCCAGAATCTTCGAACTGCTTGATCCAGCGACTCAAGTACGGTGCAGTGTAGCGTCCATACTGTGTTCTGGGGTTCACCCGCTGCCACCTATCGACCCGGATATTATCCAGCCGAACGCAGTCTCTTGAGAGATGGGACCTTCAGTTGTTATGCGACGGAATCCCGGTTGCATAATCTGTACATACAAGTCTGTACCGATCAAAATTTCAATGGTTTAATCAGTCTCGGGGTCAGGGTCGGCGAGAGGTAGGTCTCGGAACGCTTCATGGCCGAGCGTTCCCATGGACGAGGTTGCGTAGGTCGTGATTTGAGGCACGACGTACGCGTCGACCATAAATATTGGTTCCCTATCTTCTTTCGTGTTGAGACTCATTCCAACGCTATATTTGATCCATTTGGTTCAGTCTTCTCCCAAGCCCGTTACCGTGGCTGGGGTTTTCCTCCGCGCGAGTTTGAGGTCATTCACCAAACTCACGGAAATGAACGAAGTCTCCGAACCTTGATCGAGCAGTGCGCGCGCGATTTGTGACTCACCGTATTTCCCGACACTCGCACTCGAGCCATCGCCAACAGCACGGGCCGCGATACACCTGTACCGAACGTCGTAGAGTGTGACGTCATGGCTTGTGTTGTATTCGCACTCGGCACGATTTTGGCTCTCAGCCTGGATTTCACAGGCAGCCGGGGTGGGGCGTCTGAGTTTCTCTCCTCTTTATCGCCGTACTCGTTTTCCGTTAACGGCTGATTTAACTGTGGTTCCCGGGGTATTTCGAAATGCAATAGAGGATGGTGCTTCCCGCTGCACTTCGTACAGATCGTGGGGCTTTTGTACTTCGTTATCGTATGATTGGTGCCCAAGCATTGTATGTATCACCGACGATTTCTTACGTATTGGCTGCGCATTTTTGCAGTCAATCGCACGACCTCGAATTGGGGCACGTGAGGCAGTGGTGCACCTCGCCGGTGGACCGCAGCGGTCAGTGTTACCGCTGCGGTGCCAAAGAGCACCGTGCGAGCCAGTGCTCGGCGGCCCCCCACTGCCCGCTGAGTGCGGACATGGGGAGGCCAGCCGATCACAGGGTGGGGAGCAAGAAGTGCTCCCCCCCCCCTCCCGGAAGGAGAGGAAGAGGCGGGCTGCACCGGCTCCGGTGCCGAGGGCGGTGGCATCGTCCTCCATGGAGGTGGACGGTGCTACGGGGACGGACGGCCGGGAGGAGGCTGGCGCGGCCATTAATTAATGCCGCCCCGCCTCCTCCTCCAGGCCAACCTCAACCACTGCCGCGCGGCACAGGACTTGATGTCCCAAGTCCTCGCGGAGTGGGGGGTTGGCCTGGCGGTCGCCGCCGAGCCGTACCGCGTCCCTGATCACCCTCATTGGGTGGGCGACGCGGACGGCTTGGTGGCGACGGTATGGGGAGGGGGCGACGGGTCCCCACCGTTCTCCTTGTTGGAGCGCGGTCGGGGATTCGTCGCCGTGGACTGGGGGGGAGTCGCTGTGGTGGGATGCTACATTTCGCCCCGTAGCGGTCACGCTGCGTTCGAGCTGTACTTGGCCGAGGTCGCGGCATGCGTGCAGCGCTACGCGGCCCGGCCGGTGCTGGTCCTGGGGGATTTTAATGCCAAGTCGGTGGCTTGGGGATCCCCCAGGACCTCCGTTCGCGGCGGGATCCTGGGCGATTGGGCGGCGGGGCTCGACCTCCGGATATTGAACCGGGGGTCGGAGCACACATGCGTGCGGCGATATGGGGGGTCCATCGTGGATGTTGGATTCGCGACCCCCAACGCCGTGCGCATGGTGTCGGGTTGGCACGTGGTCGCGGGGGCAGAGACACTCTCCGATCACCGGTACATCCGGATGGAGGTCTCTGCCGCCGCGAGTGCATCCCGACGCGGCCGTCTGCGTGGCACCCCACCACGCCGCTGGGCGCTTCGGCGCATGGACAAGGACGCCCTGATGGCAGCTGCCCTCGCTGCAACTTGGCCGCAGGGAGCGGCCGAGTTGCCGAGCATAGAGGAGGAGGTCGCCCGGCTCGGAGCATTGGTCGCGGGTATTTGCGACGCGGCGATGCCTCGGGTCGGGCGGGCTTCTCCTCGCCGGGCGGTGTACTGGTGGTCGGACGCGATCGCGGAGTTGCGAGTCGCGACTGTCCGCGCCCGACGCCAGTACACCCGCGCGCGCCGTCGTCAACGTACAGGCGACGGCGTGGCGCGAGCGAGGGCAGCTGATGACCTGTATGGAGCATACCGCGTGGCGCGGGTTGCTCTGCAGGTCGCCATCAAACGGGCCAAGACCCGGGCATGGAAGGAGCTCCTCCAGACCCTTGATGACGATCCATGGGGGCGCCCATATAAGGTGGTGCTGAATAAGCTCCGCCCGTGGGCGCCCCCCGTCACCGAGGGTCTTGACCCCCGGCTGCTGGAGGACGTGGTCAATACACTCTTCCCAATTGGGGAGAGGGGACCGCGTCCTCCGGCGGCGGCGGCTGTCCCAGTGGAGTGGACGGCCGAGCTGGGGGTCACGCAGGAGGAGCTGGCAGCGGCCATCAGACGGCTCGGGGTTCGTAACACGGCCCCGGGACCGGATGGTGTGCCCGGCCGGGTTTGGGTCTTGACCCAGGGCGTCCTTGGGGCCGACCTCAGGCGGTTGTTCGACCGCTGCCTGAGGGACGGGCGATTCCCCCCCAGTTGGAAGGTGGCGAGGATGGTCCTCCTCCGGAAGGAGGGTCGGCCCGCGGAGTCTCCCTCCGCATACCGGCCCATTTGTCTCCTCGACGAGGTGGGCAAGCTCTTCGAGCGTGTGATTGCTGCCCGCCTCGTCGAGCACCTGTCGCGGGGTGATCCCGGTCTGGCCGACTGCCAGTTCGGTTTCCGGGGGGGCCGATCGACTATCGACGCGATAGGTCGTGTGAGGGCCCTCTCGGAGGCGGCCGTCTCCCGGGGAGGGGTGGCATTGGCAGTATCCTTGGATATTGCCAATGCCTTTAACACCCTCCCCTGGGAAGAGATAAGGAGGGGGCTCGAATATCATCGAGTCCCCCCTTGTCTCAGGGCGGTCGTCGGGGATTATCTCCGCGGCAGGTGGATCGAGTATCCGGGCCGGGATGGTGATATGCGGAGGGAGGTGTACTGCGGTGTTCCGCAGGGGTCGGTCCTCGGGCCACTCCTGTGGAACATCGCGTACGACTCGGTGTTGCGGGCCGGCCTCCCCGACGGCGTCAGCACGGTGTGTTATGCGGATGACACACTGGTGCTGGCCGTCGGGGCGCACTGGGGGAGGGCCATGCGTCGCGCGGAGGAGGGGTCGCAACGCGTCGTCGACCAGATCAGGGGGATGGGGATGACGGTGGCGGTCCATAAGACCGAGGTGATTGCGTTTCATTCACCTCGGCAGGATCCGCCACCCCCTCTGATTCGGGTGGGTGGGGCTGACATCGAGGTGAAGCCCCAGATCAGGTATCTGGGGCTGATCCTCGATAGCCACTGGCGTTTCGAGAAGCATTTCCGCTGCCTGGTCCCCCGGTTGGAAAGGATGGTTGCGGCTCTGGGCCGGATCCTGCCCAACTTGGGGGGCCCGGCGGGCCGAGTTCGTCGCCTCTATGTGGCAATGGTCCAGTCGGTGGCCCTATACGGGGCCCCCGTCTGGGCGGACGACCTGGCTGCCTCCCGGCGCAGCATGACTATGCTGCGTCGGGTGCAGAGGCGCATGGCGCTCAGGGTCGTCCGCGGGTATCGGACCATGTCACATGAGGCGGCGACGGTTCTAGCGGGGATGCCGCCCATGGACCTGCTCGCGCGGTCGCACGCGGTGATGTACCGGCACCGCGTCGACCGTCGCGCGGGGGTGGGGGCGGTCCCGGGCGGGCAGGAACCTGCTTGGGGCGATTTGAAGCGCCAGGCCCGGCAGTCCGTGTTGCTCGCGTGGCAGGAGCGGCTGGCTCTGCCAACCGCGGGGCACCGGACTGTCGGGGCTGTTCGGCCACTCCTGAAGGAGTGGCTGGACAGAGGCCATGGCAGCCTCACCTACCGGCTGGCACAGGTATTTTCCGGGCATGGCAGCTTCGGAAGATACCTGTGCCGGATAGGGAAGGAGCCGACGGCGCGTTGCTGCCACTGCGACGCTGAGCAGGACACGGCGGATCATACCCTGGAGGTATGCCCCGCGTGGGAGGGGGAGCGCCGTGTCCTGGTCGGCGTCGTCGGGCGGGATGTCTCGCTGCCGGGCGTGGTGCGCGCCATGCTCGGCAGCGAGGAGAAGTGGAGGGCCGTGGCCTCCTTCTGCGAGTACGTAATGTTGCAGAAGGAGGCCGCGGGGAGGGAGCGCGAGCTTCAGCGGCGCGCTGAAGCTCGCGCTCGTGCGGTGACCCGAGGTCGTCGCCCGGTCGCGAGGCGTCGCGGGCGGCCGCCTCGGCGTGGCGGATGACCTAGGCTGGGAGGGGGGTCCTGAGGGGACCCTCCTCCCGCCAGGCGGCGCCGGGTCGGACCGGTTGGGGGTAGGAGTGCCTCCCCCTACCGGTCCGACGCAAGGGGAGGCACCCTCGGCGGTCTGGTGCGGCCATGAACGCCCGGCCGCCGAGGGGTGGAAACGGGGTCGCGGGCGGTTGCGAGTTGGGGCTCGCAGCCGCCACTAAACGCGGCCCCGGGACGGATAGCGGCGGGATGGAGTGGCCCCGTCCCGCCGCTATGAGGCAGTGTGTCTACTGGGGGGACCGATTATCCCCCCGGGGGATGGGCGCGAAAGCGCGGGCACGGGGAGGATACCGGAAGAATGCTTCGAGCGATTCCCGGTATCCTCCCAAAGCGTGCCGAAGGGTCACCGAGGGGTTTTTAGTGGGTAGGTCCCGCGCCTGTCGTTGTACGGGCGCGGGGAATCCCACACACCCCTCCCACCTCTCCCCAAGGAGGTGGGAGGGAGTCTTTCGAAGATTTTCCCCACGACAAAAAAAAAAAAAAAAAAAAAAAAAAAAGTCAATCGCACGAAGTTCTCGCATTTCATCACCTTGTGCGGCCCGGTACAGAATCCACTCGGTTTCGTTGCCGCAGATCCAACCTGCCTATTGTCGAGACCCGTTTCGCGTAGCTTTTCTCAGGGGTGAAGTGTTGCTTCGCTCAGTGCGCTAATAGCCATTCTACTAGCTGCTCGGGGGTTCCCTTCTTCCTGAGAGCAGCGAGGGCATCTGTACAATCCACCGTGATCTGCTGCATGCTAACCAGATCATTGAGATCAATTGGATCCATGTACAGGAGCTTATCCAGCAGCTTTCCCGTGATTAGACGTGGGAGGCGGAATTAACTCTTCAGCTTCTTCCACGCTTCCAGGAAATTGCGTCCGATTATTTCTATGGAAGAAATCGTCGCTAGAGCGGGCCACTCTAAGCACGCGTTCAAATGGTGCAATCTTTGCACATCCGACAGCCATGCATTGTTGATCACTCCGGAGGTGAACAGATCCTCGAAATGTTCCCGTTCTTGAGGATCCCCTTCGAATTTGGGTAATCATTGTTTCGGGAGCGCGATCGGTATACTGCACTGAGCGTCCGACACCGTTGGTTTCGGATCCACGGTTTGTCGTTCTATTTCAGCGCTTACGAACTCCACTTATTCATGGAAATCGTTTTCGACAGTGGCTATACCGTTCTGTTTGAAGAACTCGTAATCCTGCCCTTGCGCGGGTTGTAGTAGCTTGCGCACGGCCGTATACCATTCGCTTAGTTCCTTTCATAGGTTTTTGGTAAACTCAAGCTTTTCCTCAAGACTTCTCACCGAGTAACTTGCTGAGTCGGTAGGCTCCTTCGTTCAAGCTTCGATGTGTTCATCGACCTCCGACTACGTGGCTTGTTTAGCTACTACCGCTACTTCGATTTTCGAGGATTAAACCGCTCGAAATAACCTCTCACATGGGTAATTCCACACGTGCAAAAATGTGCATCTTTTCCTGGTCCGATCAATCTCGTTTTGATACGGCTCGAAGGATCTTATGTTAGACTAGGACGAGTTCAAATATTTATTTGAGTAAGGACGTTGGAAAAATAATTGCTACACGGCAAATTTCTTTTCGCTTCGTCGAGAATACGACGAAGCCGTTTATTCTTTCTAACTCTTACTATGGTTACAGACGATGCGAAAGTATGCGATTTAAACCGCCTCACCGGCATGTGGCAAGAAAAAACGGTCGCTTGGCCGTCGGCTCGGCAGTTCGCGTCACGCTCTTCTGAAACAAAAGAGACAAAACTAGGCGTTAAATACCCGAAAACGTTAGTCACGTTGTCCATCTCGTTTTAATTTTCACGCGCTCCTGGTTGTGCTTGTCGCACTCAGGACCGGAGAACTCGGCCGACGCGATACGCAGCTAAGCTAGTGGACTATATTTGTGTGAACGTTTCCTTTAAATCAGGAAACGTTTGATCGCAGTTTGGGAAGGCGAGATTCAATCTCAATTCTTCCAGGACTGCAAGTCTCGACTGTCGTAGGACAGGTTAGCAGATGGAGGTTGTAAGGCTCCAAATGTTGCCTAACCCTCGGTTCCTCACCGCTCTCGTAATGCGTATGGGCACGGTGTGGTGCAGTACTTTAACGGTGCACTCAGCGACTGACAGTTAAAGGTACGTACACCACGGCGCTGTTTGAACGGCGTTCTAGGACCAGTGTCCGTACACACTGGCGATAAAGGAACGGCGCTCGAGCAGGTCGTCGAATGCTGGGAATACACCCAGAGTATATGCCACAAAGGCCCCTATCGGGGTGTTATCCTAAACGCCGACTCGAAAACGGCGAGTTCACCCAAGGTATTCGCCAATAAGGCCCTTATAAGTGGGAGTTAAACCATTCGACTGTCAGGTGATGTTCAAGAGTCAATCTCGATACCTCGGATACGACCTCTGATTGCAGCGATATGTGTCTGTATTCAGGCTAATGTGGATCGTAGTCACTGCTGAAATAGAAATCTCGGATAATAATTCACGAGATTTTACAGACTTTATGATCTGGTCGTAGGAACGATCTTATCGGTTTAAATTGTAAACGGATTCACGGAAGTATTCACGGTAAGGGATTGTTTCACAATCCGTTCCGGTATGACTTGCTTTCCTCGTTTACGATTTCCTCGAAAGTTCGAATAACTCGTAATTATTCGATAGTAACTCTAGTACTGGAATTTCTGTGGAGCGGAAATTTCTGCTCACTGCCGGTTCCAGATTAAGAGTGACGGACAAGCACGGATCAGTGTGGCCAGATCGGGCATAATTGAGTGCACTGAAATTGACAATAGTGACGACGAACATCCTTAGCATCTAACGGAGTGGTGGGAATAGTAGGCATATGCTACCGCACGAGCCACATATACGTGAGTTTGGCACTTCGCACATGTTCGGGAAATCGATAAAGAACGCTAGTGTGAGTTTTTCCTTCTTGCTCTGGTAACAGCTGAAATACGACCTCGCGATAATCGGCATACGATCAGAGATGCTAGATTCAGCGGTGCAGTACTCACATATGCCAGATCACGCGTACATGAGCTCGTGGAGTTTCGGAAAGTCGACAAAGGCAAACTGACACATATCCTCTTTTTCGATTCTCCGAAGCTGCCCGAAGTAATTTCGGACCGCCTCGTGGGAGTCGAGAAAGGAAGGCTCACATTTGCTGTCTCGCTCTCAACAACTGAAATCCGACCTCCCGTCAACGGCATGCGATTTAGAATCTCCATCCGAGATTCTCGACTGCCCAGGCATTTTTACTTTCCGACCTATGTATAAGGGCACATAAGCAAAGTACCCATAATGAAAAAAAATGTTGTAAAATTTATTTTACGGATATACACGTTTTAAGACCCCCCGATCATATTTTAATTATTGAAAAAAAAGAAATTTTTCAATCGAAATACTTTCAAATTGAAAATTAATAAATTAAAATGAGAGTCCACTCTTTGCCAGTATCGTGCACGCTGCGACATTTTTCAATAAGAAGAGTTCTTATTTTTATAACATAAACAAAATAGTAGAATTTATAGTTGCAGAAATTAATTAATAATGATTTTCCTCGATATGGTTTGAGATAACCGTATCGATTTGATATGAAAAACTAAATATTATGTTTGATTTGTGTTAGAAACTAAGGGTTCTAACCGGGGTCCGGACGAGGGAAATAGTAAGGAAAGTTGATTGATAAGTTTTTATTTATATTTTCGCTTGTCGCTTTGCGACAAGTCTTTTATTTTAAATTTAACAAAAATGAAAAATAAAAAAAAATATAAAATTACAGAAAAAAAAAGAATTATTATTTTATATAATCCGGCTGAGGGTGTGGCTTCACCAGCGTGGCCCCGGTTGGGATGGACCTTGGTTGCTGTAACAAAGGTTCGTTCAGATTAAATACGTGCGTACACGTATCGTAAACACACGCTTGTCAGCTGTTCGCCTCGCTCTCCTAGCGACTATCGGTGCGCTGGGAGGGGGGGATCAGCTGTCGTTTAACGTGAATCAGTGGACTGTAAATTTGTACTTGTTCGCTGATAATTATTTATTGAAATTATCAGCAAGACTTTTACCCTGAACAGAAGAGAATTCACTCGTATCTGTCGGGGGCGACTTAGCCACGGACGGGTCACCAAATGGAGGGCGTAAAGCTCCAAATGGGTGGATCCCGTGAGCACGCTCTCCGTGCGGGTGACGTAGGAACGTCGTGCGAGGTGATTTCCTGCGACACTGTAAAATTACTGCACGGCGACCGTTTCTACCGGGGACCGTGACAGTAAAGTGTCTTTTGCAAAAAAATCCCTTGCGGGTCCAACCGCACTGTAAAGCCTACCCGGCGACCGTGTTGCACGGGGACTGTATTTGGTAGGCGGCGTGACGGAAGGTGAGGCGACCTTGAACCCGAACTCCTCTGTAGGGTGTACGGTCGACTCGTACACCGACGGGTTTCTGGAGAGGGGTTTTCAAAGCCGTATAGCTTTAAAGGGATTCTGGGTGGGTGCACCCTGAGTCCCTTACGTCGCGGTCGCGGCAACGACTGCAACGTACAATCCTTCCTAGCGAAGGCGGTCGCACCACGCGCAGCGTGTATTACGACCTCCCTTTTCTCGCAAGTAGATTGTTATGGGAAAACTCTAACCGCAGCAACGGTGAGAATTCTTTAAAAAAAACAAGTCCAAACGTGATATGCGAGTCCGTACTTAAGGAGCGAGATCTTCTGGGATCCGCTCCCGTTCGCAGTCGGCTCGTGAATAATTGCGAATATCGTCGCGGATCGACAGACGAAGACTCGGTCGCGCCTTGTCATCGCGACGCGGCGCTGCCGAATTCAGCTGTCGATCTCTTTTCAATATATCATACGGTTCTCTCTCTTGACGCTGACGTCACGATACCGTCTAAACCGGTGCGAAGCGAATTTTCGCGTGAGGTCTGCGTACAAAAACACGTAAACGGCCGCGGTTTTAAATCGTCCGAACGTTCAACGAACCTGACGAACGCTTAACCTTCCGCAGTGTCACGTACACAAAAGGATACAGGAATCGCAGCCGAGAATTTAATATTTCAGACGAACGCGATTTTAAATAGTTTTTTAACATATTTAAACAATTTGTGTTACAAAGCTGATGCTTCTAACGACGAGTTCCAGATAGAGGTACAGAAGTTTTCAGAGAAAATTATTACGTGTGTCTGGTTTTCTTTTCGTCGGCCTTCTACACCGACCTTTTATTACAAAAATAAACAATTTAAACAAAACAACAAGAAAACCAATAGACAATTATAACATAACAAAAGCAAGATCAGAAATTTAATCGTCGAAATTTCGTCGTGAGCCTGTTCTTTGCCGGTCGCCGAACTCGCCGGGTCGAGGTAGGCCAAGATTCCTATAACCAGAAAAACACGGCTATGTGTTAGACACACGTCAACACGTTATACGTATCTATGTCGCGCGTTTGTGTCCTCACGCTCCTGGCTTCGTGATTCGAACATACAGGAGCGGAGAATTTTGCTCGTTCGTAATATACGAATTCGCTAGTGGACTGTATTTTTAATTTTGGCTTTGATAAAGAATGAATTCCTTATCTACGCCGATTGCAGTCCATTACCTTGTGGACAGGATTGCAAGTGGAGGTTGTAAGGCTCCAAATGCACTTTTCCCGTGAGTCTGTCTACTGAGTCTATGCGTCGAAACGCAGTGCAGTGCAACAGCCCAATCGTCGAACTGCAGCTGCTCTTGGCTGCTTCAACAGACGACTTATTGGTCAGGGGTTGCACTACGAAGCCCGAATGCACGTGGTTCACTGCACGTTGCCCATCTATTCGCGCAAGTAATTAAGCGCCGCGCGAGTATTAAAACCGGGCCACCGGCCGTAGTCGGGGGACTCGTGTCTAGCTCGCCGAAGCCAGATCTAATGGCGAGGGGCTCCGTATCACCATACGAAGTCTATACGAGATCCACTTTTGGTAACCCCAGAGTGCGAGGGGCACTGTCGCTACCGATCCGCCGAACCTCCTGTGGTTCTGGATACTAGATCGGAACTTTCCCACTAACTTCCTACCCGGGCCCTACCGCCATTGCGGCCTCGTAGCAGCGTAGGTAGGGTATTGTATTACCGCTCCCACACCAACTCGCTACCGCTGCGCTGTCTCCGCCGGAACGATCGACCGTTCGCCACCAGCCGATCAACCGGCCGCCCATCGCGCCATCACCGCCGACCGACTGACCGTTCGCCGTCATCCGATCAACCGACTGCTCACCGCGCCATTTCCGCCGAACCTGTAAGCGTAACCAATAAGTTTTGTGATCGTCCGCCATTAGTTATACAGGGTGTTCGGCCACCCCTGGAAAAAATTTTAATGGAGGATTCTAGAGGCCAAAATAAGACGAAACTCAAAAATATCAATTTCTTAACTGAGCCCTTGTTAAAAAGTTATTAACAATTAAATTCAAAAATTTCTAATCGTTCTGAAAAAATTATTTTCGGTTGCGGGGATCAATTACAATAATTTTTGGTCATTACACATACCCCCGAAATCCTACGCACTTTCGAGAAAAAAATTCCTTACCGAAGATCTAATTAGGTGCTTAAATTTTTCGACGAAAAAAAAATTTCAAATCGTTTTGGAAAAATTATTTTCGGTTGCGGAGGTCAATTGCAATCATTTTTGGTGAATAGACATATCCCCGAAATCCTACCCACTTTCTAGAAAAAAATTCGAGAAGGTGTGAAATTTTTCGACAGAAAAAAGAAATTTCAAATCGTTTTGGAAAAATTATTTTCGGTTGCGGGGGTCAATTACAATCATTTTTGGTGGATGGACATACACCCCAAATCTTGCGTATTTTCGAGAAAAA
Organism: Colletes latitarsis; assembly: GCF_051014445.1. NCBI lineage: Eukaryota > Metazoa > Arthropoda > Insecta > Hymenoptera > Colletidae > Colletes > Colletes latitarsis. The sequence goes on along the minus strand of NC_135135.1, from coordinate 3,245,986 downwards.
AATTCAGTACCGGCGGAACTTTTAACGTTAATAACTTTTTAACGAAGCCTCCCTCAACAAATTGGTATTCTTGATTTTCGTCTTATTCTGGCCTCTAGAATCCCCCATTAAAATTTTTCCCAATGTTGGTCGAACACCCTGTATAAGTTCCGCAATAAATACTGTAAGATTAGAATTTTAAGAATTATCTAATACGATTCGCGACGCACACGGCCGGATTGTGTTCGTCAGATTGTCGTAATTGCAAAAAGCCCTGCATGTCGCGGACGCTCGCCTTTTATTGTACTCCGGCCGAATGTTCTCGATGTTTTCCGTGTTTCTGCGGTTTCCAACATACACGCACATACACCAATCATACCGTGCTCTTATCATTATCGCCCGGCCGAATGTTCTAGACGTTTCCACGTTTTCGATGCTTCGGCCGGGCCTTCGCACACATGCATATGAAACCACAGTCACGCCATCAATGATCGCTCGTCTCCTACACTCGGCCGTCCTGAAGAGGCATACGGCCCCCGATGCCTTCTTCACTTTCCTCTTCGTCTTCTTCATCCTCCTACTCCGTTTCGTCACCACTCTCGATCCAGGCCTTCAAATGGTCTGCCGACGTCGAAGTCGTACGCGGTCCTTCGTGTTCACCGACCTTTGCAACCAGGTAGCGGTCGTTCCGGAGTACCCACGTTATCTCATACGACCCCAAGAACTTCCCAGCCAGCTTCAACCCGGGCGCGGCCTGCATCCTCTGGATCGACACCAGGTCGCCCTCTTGGTAGACTCGAGCCTTCCGTCGCCTCTTGTCGAACTATCTCCGGTTCTCCTGCTGGACGTGCTGTAAACGTTCTCTCGCCCGCTGTCGCATCTCATCCCGCTCGGTCTGAAACATTTCCTCCCATTCGGCCTCGAGCATCTCCCTTACCTGCGGGTCATCCTTTAGGTTCATTCGCGTTCCCACGAGCAGAGTAAAGGGGGACACCCCGGTGCTCCGATGGGGAGTGGCGTTGAGGAACTGCTGCACCTTAGACAGGTGCTTGTACCACTCCGCGGGATGTGGCGCGGTCAATTTTGTGAGCAGCGGTATCAATGTGCGGTTCACCCGCTCAACCTGTCCGTTTCCTCGTGGCACCCCCGCGACGATCAGGACATGCTCGATTCCCTGATCGGCACAGTAATCCCTGAAAACCTGGGCCGTAAACGCTGTTCCCCGGTCTGAGATAATTCGTCACGGATTTCCAAAAATTTCTGCTTGTTTCCGCAAACGATCCGCGACCTCTACGGAACTCGTCGACTTCGTCGCGTACAGCCATACAAATTTGGAAAACGCGTCCACTACCACAAGAATGTGACTGTACCGCTTTTTGGTGGACGTAAGAGGGCCGAGGTGGTCAACGTGATATGTATCAAGGGGCCGATCCCCCTTCTCGATCGCGTGCAACAGCCCCTCTTGCCACCCCCTCTTACGTTCGGCCAGAATACAATCCATGCAATTCTCTACAACTTTTCCCGCCTTCTCCCGCATCGCGGGGAACCAGTAATCGCGGCGCAATAAGGCCTCGGTTTTGGCAACAGAAAAGTGCCCGTTTTCGAGCGCTCTCCGCGTGATCTGCGCCTGCATGCTCTTGGGCACCACGACCCGCCATTCGCCGTCTATTTCACGCAAAAGGAGACCCCGTTTCGCCATATACCCGTCGATTCCCCGCTCGTTGACAGTGTGCATTATTTTCCGCAAGCCATCGTCGCGTTTCTGCGCTTTGCGGATGCGCGCCGTGACGCTGTCTTCCCTCTCGATCGCGAGACAGATCGACGTCGGGTTACGGCTAAGCGCGTCAACGTGCTTCGAGTTCCCCGGCCGGTGTTCGATCGCACACTCAAATTCTTCCAGCAACAGCGCCCATCGTGCCACCCGCACGCAGAGGTCTTTCTTCCTCATGGTCATCGCGAATGCCCGACAATCCGTGATGACTTTAAACCGTATACCCAACAAATAAACCCGAAACTTCTTTAGGGCCCTCACAATTGCCAGGACCTCGAGCTCGTAGCTCGGGTACCGTTGTTCCGCCGGCGTGGTTTTTCCGCTCGCGTAGTATACCGGGTGGAACGCGCCGTCCTCGCTGTCGCGCTGTAACAATATCGCCCCGTAGCCATGCATAGACGCGTCGGTGTGCAGCTCCGTTTCCCGCTCGGGTCGATATATTAGTAAAACCGGCTTCCAGCGCAAAGCTTCCTTGAGTGACTGAAACGCATTTTGCTCTTCCTCCCCAAATCGGAAAGGCGTATTGGTTTTTAACAGTCGCGTTAGCGGCCGTGCTGTTATCGAGTATTCCTGAATAAACTTCCGAAAATAACCAGACAGCCCAAGGAAACTCTGTACTTGTTTTACCGTCGTCGGAGTCGGGAATCGCGCCACCGCCTTCGTTTTGTTTTCGGACGGACGTACCGTGCCCCTCTCCACTACATGCCCGAGATATTCTACCCGTGTTTTCAATAACTCGCATTTAGACCAATTTATGATCAGCCCACTCTCCGCTGCCCGCTTAAGCATGACTTTCAACCGTTCGGCGGCGCTTCCGTAATTCTTCGCGGGAACAACTAAGTCGTCGATGTATGTTAGGACGATTTTTTCTGCAATCAGGTCTTTGAATGCAACGTTCACGAATCTTTGAAAAACAGCCGGAGAATTACATAAGCCAAATGGTACTTTTAGAAATTCATATTGCCCATCGGGCACGACAAAGGAGGTATATTTCCTGCTCTCCGCTTCGATCGCCACGTGAAAAAAAGCGTTTCGTAAATCCTATATACTGTAAACTATAGCGTCGCGTAAGCAATCCAGCTGATCTTCGATTAGTGGAAGGGGGTACCGGTCTCGGACGATTTTCGCGTTCAAGAGGCGATAATCGACGCACAATCGTGTGGCACCGTTTTTTTTCTTAACGAGCACCACCGGACTCGCGTACTCCGAGAGAGAGGGTTGCACGATGCCATCCCGCATCCACTCGTCGATTTGATGATTAACTTCCTCCCTCTCGGAGGGGGAGAGCCTTCTCAGACGCTGATACACCGGCTCCTCGCTTTTCATAATAATTTTCATTGTTACCGCGACTTCGCGGCTTCCGTCGGGTTTGTAGTCGTGAACGACTCTCTCGATTTCTTTTCGTATTTCCGAATCTTTAACGTGTGATAGGTCGACCGCGTCACGCTCGCATTTCTGGCCCACGTATAGAATCTCGGGTGCGAAGCCCTGCACGCTCGCTTGTTTTATTAACATCATCGTTCCGTCCCTTACTATCCAATCCGCGGTATTTATGAAATCCTGCCCTAGCAATATACCATGCCCTAGCACCCGGTCTTCTACGACGTGTAACGTGGTTTCGCGTATTTCCCCGTCGATCACAATTTCTGCGTTAAATTTCCCGAGCGTACGATACTCTTGCGGACCTATACCCCGGAGTCGGATTTCCCCGGCTGCCAGCCGCGGCGCCCCGATGTCGAGATATACGTTTTTCCTAATCAAGGACACCTCGCTGCCCGTATCAAGCACGGCTACCGCGGCACACCCGTTTACGCGTACATCTTTTCGATATTTCGTTTCCGCAGCTTCCACGACAGCAAGGACGGTTCTCGCGGGTTGTTTTCTCGTCGGGCATTCGCGCGAGATGTGACCATACAAATTACATTGGAAGCACTTACGACCTCTGTCCTGCGTCGGGCACTTCGTCGTTGGATGCCCTCGCTCGCCGCAGCTGCCGCACCTCCTCGCTACCGCTGCCGCCTTTGAGATTTCGTCGCTGCCGGCCCTTGGCGCTGGTTCTCCCGCTCCTGATGCTGCGCCGGTCGCCCTCGTCCTGAGCGCAACCTTGCCGAACGCCTCCAGCAGATCAGCGTTCGTCTTGAACCGCTGCAAACGTGCCTGGTCCTGGAGGATGGGGTCGGGTATCCCGTCGATGACACAATCGATGAATTCCCCCTCATCGATGGAAATCCGATTCGCCAAGATTACCTTCTGGTGAAGATAATCGGCGAACGTTTCTCCGCGTCGCCACGTCCTCTCTTCGAATCGTCGTCTCGCTATCAGCCGGTTGGGTCGTTGATAGAACATGGCTTCCATGTGCTCCAGCAGGGTCTCGATCGGCATCGCCATGAACTCAGGTCGCGAATGAAACCATTCTAGCGTCTTTCCGCGGAGCCTGGTCGCCATAAGTACGCGGCATGCATCGTCTCGCAATCCGTAAACACCGCGTAAAAGTCGGAGCTGCCCCACCTACGTCTCAAACGTACCTTCTGAACCATCGTAATAGCTTAGCAGCTCTGCGATTGCCGTGATGCCCATGCGGAGGGGTTCAGTAGTCGTAATCACCGCCTCCGCACTCGTCGGCTGCGGCCCGTTACTAACTGGTGTTGTTCGGAAAATTTGCAACTCACCCCTTGCCAGGTCTGCTTCCCGGATGGCCACCTCCTTCTCCCTTTCCACGAGTTCCAGTCGACGCTTCAGCAGCTCTATTTCGGCAGCTTGAGCCGGAGCACGGGGAATTCGCGAGACCTTTGGGTCGTCCTTGTCCGTCATGCTCTCGATGACAACCTCAGCCGCACCGATGCCGTGGTCGAGCAATCTTGCGATTAGCTCGTTCTTCGTACCGCTCGTAGACAGAGCCCTTTCCCTCAGTATCTCCTTCAATCGTGCCGTAGTGAGATTCTGCAGATCCTTTTCTTCCATTTCGTGTTAAATCGTGTCTTGAGTCACCGCACCGTTAAATCGTTTCTTCAATTACTGCACCGTTCCCCGATCCGTACCGTCGCGAATTCTGGTCGTGTCTGATCCCGGACGAGCCCCCAATTTGTAAGATTAGAATTTTAAGAATTATCTAATACGATTCGCGACGCACACGGCCGGATTGTGTTCGTCAGAATGTTGTAATTGCAAAAAGCCCTGCATGTCGCGGACGCTCGCCTTTTATTGTCCCCCGGCCGAATGTTCTCGATGTTTTCCGCTTTTCTGCGGTTTCCAACATACACGCGCATACACCAATCATACCGTACTCTTATCATTCTCGCCCGGCCGAATGTTCTAGACGTTTCCACGTTCTCGAAGCTTCGGCCGGGCCTTCGCACACATGCATATGAAACCACATTCACGCCATCAATGATCGCTCGTCTCCTACAGTAATGCAACGTGATGTTTATTATGTTTGTTGGACGATCTAATAAAAATACAAGCTCCATAAGCAGACTCGCTCGCGTCGCAAAATCCATGCAATTGAAATTCAACTGCGAACTCTAACGTTATCTTTCTCACAGTAGCGAAACTACCTAGTAAATTTAGCTCATTTTTGAATATTAACCACGAAGTAAAAATATTATATGGAACGGATTCATCCCAATTTAGATTTTCCTTCCAAAGCTGTTGCATAATTATTTTGGCCTTAATAATCACTGGCTCAAGTAACCCCAAAGGATCAAATAGCAGGGCTATTTGTGACAAAATTACACGTTTTGTAATTCGCTCGGTTTTGTCAAATGGCTTGATCGTGTATATGATATCATCCCTTGATGGATTCCAAAAGACACCCAACGTTTTCTTTGTTTCAGTGACATCTAAGCAAAGCGCCTTTTGCTCAATTTGCTCACCTAAATCCTTGATTAAATTGTAATTATTAGACGCCCACTGTCTCAAATTAAACCCACCTAGTTTGGCTAAACCCCTCAATTCATCTCTTAATCTTATGGCTGAATCAAAATCCGGAGCTCCCGTGAGCACGTCGTCGACATAGAAATCTCTTTTAAATATTTGCGATGCTACCGGAAATTTCTCGCACTCGTCTTCTGCTAACTGCCTTAAACATCGAACGGCTAAGAATGGTGCCGAAGCTGTACCATAGGTTACAGTATTCAATTTATAAGTTTTTATAGGCTGCTCCATTCAATTACGCCAAAGGATTTTTTGAAAACTAGTGTCGTCTGTATGTAGTTTAACTTGACGGAACATTTTCTCAATGTCTGCAGTTAGAACGATGGTATGCGAGCGAAATCTTAATAGAATATTGAAAGGTGTGTCCTGAATCGTTGGACCTGTTAGGAGTGTATCATTTAGTGAAATACCGGTCGAGCTCTTTGCGGAGGCATCGAAGACTACTCGAACCTTTGTTGTATTACTGGATTGTTTAATTACTGCATGATGTGGGAGATAAAAACCTTCCTCGGCCTGGCCTTCTGGAATTTCGCTCATGTGATTCAACGTTTGATATTCGTTTAAAAATTCGGTATACTCCTTTAATAACGTCGGAGTTTTTTGAAGTTTACGTTCTAATGAATAAAAGTGTTTTAACCTATTAACCCCTATTAACCCCTTCACCTATTAACCCCTTCTTCTCGTTAAAGGGGAGACGAACAATATACCTGCCGTTAAGATCTCGTCGTGTGTTTAAGGAAAAATGCTCCTCACATGCGGTTTCTTCATCCGATAAAAATTTTCTAGAGAGCATTTCTTCAATTTCCCAAAACTGGGAGAGTTGCTTGTCCAATGGACTTGTGAAATGGCATAATTTGCCTTGACCTACAGAAGTTGGGCCCTGAGATTCGAAATTTCCAGTGACTATCCAACCTAATTTCGTCTTTTGCAAAATGATTGAATCATCACGTACTGTGATTTGCCCAAGACTGAGTAGTCGGTAAAATAAAACGTTGCCTAATGAGGCATCTATTTCTCTCGGCTTATGAAATTCTGGATCGGCTAGCCTAACATTCTTTGGTAAATTGATCTGCTTGCGATCAATCTGTCGAGAGGGTAACAAGCCGGTAATAGCAGGTAGCGCAATAAAATCTACGTTCGAAGCAAACGAACTAGTGTGAGACCGTATGGTCGTATTTACCGTATATTTCGCTCGTGTACGTAGTTGACTAAGATCCGAAAAAGTTAAATCAATTTTCTTTTTCTCCAATTGTAACAAATCTGCTAACCGTTCCGTGATAAAATGAGTTTGTGAGCCTCCATCAAGCAATACGCGACACTTGTGTTCTCGATTGAATTTATCTAATATTTTTATTTGTGCCGTTCCCAGCAAAACTTCTGACTCGCAAGTTACGGTTAATGCGGTCTTTGTTGTCTCGAAATTAGTCGATGTACTCGGCTCATTTTCGGTGGGTCTCGCGGAATTAATTTGAGTTATGCTATTAGGGAAATGCAACAAAGAATTATGTTTTTTGCTACATTTTGGACAACCCTTCCATGTGCACGCGTACGCATTATGGCCAACCCTTAAACAATTAGTGCACAGTTTTGTATGGCGCGCTGCTTCTGATCGTTCGCGAACCGACATTTGTAAAAATCGCGGACACGCGTACACTTCGTGCTGTTCTTTACAAACGGCACATGCCAGTTTTTTGTTTGTGGCAATATAATTTTGAGGTCGCCTAGCAGGTTTGACTCGCCCACGAGTATCTTGTAAATTTATATTAGAGGAACCTAATTGAATCGCCTCTATTTCCTCACCGCGTGCTTGTTTGTTAATAAAATTAATTAACTCTACGAATTTAGGCAAGGTCTCATTTTCCAATGTTCTTTCCCAAGCACGGCGCGTATTCTTGTCTAGTTTTTGCGCGGTGAGATATACTAAAACTGCGTCCCAATGTTCAATAGGTTGTTTTAATACCTTGAGAGCAGTGACATGAACCTGAACTTGATTAGCTAATACTCTTAAATTGATGGGAGTGTCGCGAGTGATTTCTGGAATATCGAAAAGCAACCTTAAATGGGCCTGAACGATTTGTCGCGGTTTATTGCACCGTTGCTCTAACAAATCCCAAGCTACGAAATAATTCTCTTCCGAGGCATTCAGAGACGCTATGACTGACGCTATTTCTCCGCATAAAAAATTCTTTAACAAATGGAATTTTTGCACTGACGGAAGTGCTTCATTGTCATGAATTAAAGTCTTAAATGTATCACGAAAGCTGTTCCATTCTATTGGATTACCGTCAAAGGGCGGAACATCAAACTTCGGTTGAAACGCGTTCGCTTGTTTTACTGTAACCATACTTGGCGATTCTGAGATTCTATCAGCAGTTACAGGTCTACTAGCTTCTTTTAATGAATTTATATGTGTCTCTAACAACGCTTGTACCGCATAATATTGGCGCTCGAATTGATCTCGTTCCTGGACGTGATCGGATATTTCATCTTCTATTTCTATCTTATCTTGAATATTTTCGTATGCATTCCACATATCTACTAATCTAGACCTGCGCCCTTCCAACTCGTGTATATTTAATATCGAAGTTTCATTCACGTATGAACTAATTTGGGTTAATTGACCCTTAATTGTGGCTCGTTGCCTTTTTAAATTTAAACTAATCGAGTCTTGAACAGTTGCCATATTAAATGAAATGGAAATAAACGTCAGAAGGACAATAAGAACGGAGTGTGATACGTTGTACTCACTTTAGAGATGACTTGCGATGCGTATTAAAGTCGATGGCAGTTCTTCGGTGTTTTCCTCGGTAATGGCTGTCCCAAGCTCGGAATGAGATCTCGTCTGCTGTCTTGACTCAGCACGGGATGATGGTCCTGTCCGCCATCGGCTGCTATGTCCGCCCGGAAGGTCACCAGTCTCCCAATAGTAGATTAACAACAGGATGCTTCACTGTTCCGTCGGCTGCTTGCTTCAACTGTGGAAGTCCGAACGGCTGCGTCGTGGTCCTGCTGCAGTTGATTCTTCTTCAAGATAACGAACTTCTTAACTGTCTCACTGCGTCGAGATGATCGGATGTTGGTATCCGGCTCGAAGGACCAAAATGTATTGTACGCGTATTGAAATGCGTATTTGTTCTCTTGAACGCGTACCTCACACGCCTACTTGAATTAGTGTGAGTGTTTAGGGTTTCGTGAAACAGCAAGACAAGTTAATGTAAGTTAACATTTTTATTTACAAAGTTAAAGCTGACGAGGTCTAGAGTGATGGTCTGTCTCAATCGGAGTTCGAAAAGGTTCTCCCGACGGAGTTGTATTTGCGCGCTTTTCGACTTGGTCACGGTTACGATTGGTTAGATGTATTTTGTGGAAAGGTGGGATGTATGAATTCTAATAGGCTGGTTGCGAAGAGGGTGGATCAGGAAATAATCTTGGGGCGGAGCTTGGATGTTTAAACATTTTGAGGAAATTTGTTCGTTTAATTAACCGGGAAGGTTTATTGGGGTAATTAACACGTGAGGTGCAGCTGTCGAGGAACTCTGGGTTTATGGACGGTTCTGGTCGCGAAAATACTTGATGGTCGCAGTCCTAAAAATCCAGCTACCTGTATTGGGCTCAAATGCCCTTTGTTCTAAAATGGCCTATTCTTAAGTATTTCGCTTCGCGACAGAGACCTTGTCGATCCTTTGACACGTTACTACCAACTGCTGCTGCTCCCGGAATATCGGAAGCCGTTACATATTTTGGCAAAAACCGTAACGTCCTCTCTGCCCGGAGAGAGAGGGACTTTGTGTACACCAGCGGTATACCGGGTATACCAACAATACAAGATATGGTTTAATGCTTACAGTCGGCCAGCCTGACAACTAACCGTCCTCGGTCAAGCACACAATCTAACGGTAGCTTAGTCTACATATACAGGGTGGGGCAGTAACTATTAGCACCTCAGATATCTTCGAAACTATAAGTTTCACAGAAATATTTGCTAAAGTAAATTGCACAGTACGAAGGGCGCTATTGGGTGGCGATAATAGTTTTTTTGCAGGTGGAGGTACTTTGGACATTTGAAGGTCACATCCATTTTTTTAAATGGATCGGTATGTTTTTGCTTCCGTATCACGATAGAGGATCTTAAAACGAGTTCAACGACCTATTACACAAGGTCATTGAAGGTCATAGAAAGTAGAGAAAGGCGATAATACTTACGGTTTTGGTAGTAAATGAAACATGTTTATAGTAGGTGTTTGAAATGATGACCATCACTGTCAATGCACCGTTGGATTCTTTTTACGATTGATTGACTTGCAAGTCTTACAGCGTCAGAACTTATTGATGCACAGGCTGCAATAATTCGCTGTTACATATCGTGAGATGTAGTTGGTACTTCTTTGTACACTTTCTCTTTCAGTGTTCCCCATAGAAAGAAATCTAAAGGTGTTATGTCTGGTGAACGAGCTGGCCACGATATTGGACCGCCGCGTCCAATCCAACGATTTCGAAATTTTTCATCGAGTTCCCTTCGCGCAATCGATGAATAATGTGCTGGGCATCCATCATGTTGATACCACATGGTTTGTCGTGTAAATAAAGGTAATTCTTCTAGCAAAAGACCCAATGTATCCTTAATAAAATTAGCATAGACGTTGCCATTCAAATTTCCATTGATAAAATAAGGTCCAATAATTTTATCATCTATGATACCGCACCATACATTCACAGACCATTGTTTTTGATGTTCAACCTGTCGCAGCCAATGTGGATTTTCCGCTGCCCATAAATGCATGTTATGCAAATTAACATTCCCGTGATTTGTGAATGTTGCTTGATCAGTAAATAAGACGGTATTAAAAAAAAGCTCATTGTTTTGAATCTGACGTATAGCCCATCGACAAAACTCAACGCGATTCATGAAGTCGTTCCCATGCAATTCTTGGTGAAGACTTACGTGATACGGATGAAATTTGTGACGGTGCAAAATGCGAAGTACGCTCCTCCTACTAATGCCAGATTCGCGTTCAATTTGTCGCGAACTAATATGAGAATTTCTAGACACACTAGCGAGCACACCGATTTCCATTTCTTCGTTAATTACTCGTTTCTGGCGTTCACTTTTACGAACACTTAAACTACCGGTTTGCCTAAGTTTATCATACACATTTTTAAATGTTTGACGCGAAGGCTGAGACCGATGTGGATATCGTTCAGCATACAAGTTTTTCGCCCTTACAGAATTTTGTTGGCATTCGCCATAAATAAGAAGCATATCAACCTGCTCTTCAAACGGATACATCGTGCCGGATTGACCGATTTATCGGTACCAATCTTATGATGTTTATCTTACTCTGCAAACTATTAAAGTGTCCTTCAAGCAGTGTTTATTCTCAGTGAAGTAAACAGTAAGCATTACGCATTCCTCTACTGTTGACAATACGTATGTTTCATTTACTACCAAAACCGTAAGTATTATCGCCTTTCTCTACTTTCTATGACCTTCAATGACCTTGTGTAATAGGTCGTTGAACTCGTTTTAAGATCCTCTATCGTGATACGGAAGCAAAAACATACCGATCCATTTAAATAAATGGATGTGACCTTGAAATGTCCGAAGTACCTCCACCTGCAAAAAAACTATTATCGCCACCCAATAGCGCCCTTCGTACTGTGCAATTTACTTTAGCAAACATTTCTGTGAAACTTATAGTTTCCAAGATATCTGAGGTGCTAATAGTTACTGCCCCACCCTGTATATAGGGTGTTCGGCTACCCCTAGGAAAAATGTTAATGGGAGATTCTAGAGGCCAAAATAAGATGAAAATCTAGAATACCAATTTATTGATGGAGGCTTCGTTAAAAAGTTATTAACAATTAAATTCATAAATTTCAAATCGTTCTGGAAAAATTATTTTCGGTTGCGGGGGTCAATTACAATAATTTTTAGTGAATAGACATACCCCTGAAATCTTGCACATTTTCGAGAAAAAAATTCAGTACAGGCAGAACTTAGACAGTTAATAACTTTTTAACGAAGCCTCAATCAACAAATTGGTGTTCGTGATTACATACACATACATATAATAGATGCATACAACCCGGAAAGTCAATCGTCCAAATTAAAAATTAGGGTAGAGGATTTAGAAGCAGAGTATTCAATTTTCGCAGAAACACAGTTTGACTTGGACATGGCGGACGAAAGTGAATCATACATGATAGAGCGAATTGAGATAAAAAACACATACATGTCTTGTCGCGTGCGCGCGTACGACCTTATCGGGGCCTCTCAGAGCATCGCCGAAGCACGGGCTAACAACGAGCGCGATCCGATCGGCAGCATGGACAACGCGGAGCAGGACGTTACCCTGCCCAAGTTTCATTTGCCGGAATTTAGCGGGTGTCATGAGGAGTGGCCGAAATTTAGTGGGTGTCATGAGGAGTGGCCGGGATTCGCGGATCAATTTAGATCGGCCGTGCACGAGAACGCGCGCCTCAACGATTGCAAAAAATTGCTGTATTTAAGATCATGCTTACGGGGAGAAGCCGCGAAAAACATCGAATCGCTTCCGAATTCTTCAGCAAATTACCAATGCGCGTGGGCACTACTCGAAAAACGATACAATAAACCGGCAGTAATTGTGGCCAATCATATTAGCGCCCTTTTCAACGTGAAACCAATACCGAAAGCGAACCATCGTGATCTTCGACAATTTCTCACGCACATAGAATCGCATTATTAAGCGCTAACCACGATAAATCAGCCATCGGCTGTTACACTGCTTATTCACCTGTGTCTCTCACGATTAGACCAAGAAACAAACCTAAGATGGAAGGAGCATACGCGTAACACTCCTTTCCCCGCGATACCAGAATTACTTGAATTTCTGCACGATAGATGCCAAGATCTAGAGCCATCCGTAGGCGTAGTCAACGCGCCGCGCAATAACCCGAGTAACGACACGCGGGATAAAAAATACCATAACACGAACAACGTCGCCACGCTGCGAGTCTACGTCACACAACACGGGAACACGTGCAGCGTCTGCAACGGGTCCCATTTTACGTACGCATGCGAAAAACTATTAAAGGCACCGATCACAGAGCGGATAAAACTGATAAAGGAGAAGCGAGTGTGTTTTAATTGTTTACGGAAGGGGCATTCGGTCACAGAATGCAAATCCAGCACGTGTAGGGTTTGTCAAAAAAAGCACAACACATTATTACATATAGAGCCAGCCAACGAGCCACAACCCTCTACGTCGCGGGTCAACGTAAGCTGCTTAAAAACAAATTCAGTAGCACAAGTGCTTCTTGCCACCGCGATAATAGACATATTGGACAATCGTGGGCAGTCGCATCAATGTCGCGTACTTTTAGATTCCTGCGCGCAATCGCATTTCCTTACACAGAAATTCGTAGATCGCGCAAAATTAAAGACAGAAAGGGTCGAAATTCCGATCACCGGTATGAACCGAATGACTTCACAAATCAATCATTTCGCGACCGCGTGTATGAAATCGCGAACTACAGCATTCTCTCAGGACCTCGGATTTTTAGTGGTGAAGGAAATTGCAGATATAGTTCCATCCATACAAATAATTAAAAAAGACTTGGAAATACCGAAACACGTCCGATTAGCGGATCCAGATTTTCACACTCCCGCAGAAATTGACGGTCTATTAGGCGCGCAATTATTCTGGAAATTACTCTGTATCGGCCAAATTAAGTTAGCTTCCTCGAACATGTATTTGCAAAAGACGATACTAGGGTGGATAGTGGTAGGAGAGATGCACGCACATCAAAGAGCTCCAAAGGTCAGATGCTGCGTGACGTTAAACGCGTTGCAAGAGCAGCTCAGCAGATTCTGGGAAATTGAGGAAGGTCCACGAGAGCGATTACTGTCCGCGGAAGAAAGCGAATGCGAAAGGCATTACAAACAAAACACGCGTCGCGATCCGGAGACGGAACGATACACGGTAAAATTACCATTTAAAGCCACGGTACAAAATCTTGAAGAATCGCGCACGACGGCATTAAAGCGGTTCCAGTATTACGAACAATATAAAGAGTTCATGCGGGAATACGAAAGTCTCAGTCACATGACCCAAGTAGAGTCGCGTTCACCCTCCGAAGGCTACTACCTACCGCATCACGCAGTGCGAAAGGAAACGAGCCTAACTACCAAAACCCGGGTAGTCTTTGATGCATCGGCAAAATCATCGACGGGCATTCCTTAAACGACGTGTTAATGATCGTGAAAGAGGACCTCTTCTCTATCGTGGTCCGATTTCAAAAATAGAAGTACGTGCTCACAGCCGATATTGCGAAGATGTACAGGCAAATAAACGTAGACGCATCAGATCGGAAATACCAGAAAATATTATGGCGCGACAACCCAACAAAACCAATCGCCACGTACGTCTTAAACACAGTCACATACGGAACCGCGTCGGCATCATATCTCACGACAAAAACATTGCACCAGCTTGCCGAGGACGATGGGCACACGCATCCCATCGCCGCGGCAGCTTTTAGATACGACTTTTATGTCGACGATTTGCTAACCGGTGCAGATAATTTTAAAAACGCGCTACACCTTAGGAACGAGCTCAATGGCCTCGCGGTTAAAGGGGGTTTTGAATTACGGCAATGGTCGTCGAACGAAAAAGGTTTACTACCTGCGGCGGCAGCCAGTGGCGATGCATCCGCGCTGACGATTCAATGCGATAAAGAAAAGAAGACGTTAAGTTTGTCGTAGCATCGCGAGCAGGACGTTTTTAAATATGTGATGACTCGTAGTGACGCACACAATCAAGTCACGAAACGGGTCATACTATCATGCGTCGCCAAACTTTTTGATCCGTTGGGTCTCCTCGGCCCGGTAATAGTTAAGGCGAAAATATTCATGCAGACACTATGGCAACTAAAAATCGATTGAGACGAATCAGTCCCAGTAAGCGCGCACAGCTCGTGGAAGGTTTTTGAGGCACAACTCCACTTCATTGAGGAAGTTTCAATTCCGCGGCTAATCGTGAGAGACAAAGCGGTGGACATTGAAATACTATCCAATGATGACTTGTTGGCTAGGTACCAACAAACTAAACGGGGCAAGGGCAAGGAGAGAAGGTCTTCGCGCCGCCTTATTTCCACTGGAGAGGCTCGCTCTGACGTCACGCTGCATAGTAGTAGGGTCCCCATAACCGCAAGAGATACATTTTTGTTCTAGTCATGGCTAGCATTTTGAGCGTACGGTTACGCCAATACCTCTCAGTCTTGTCCTATCCTACTTTGTCCCTATACGTCTCGTTCACGTCCTTTATCACGCGATGGAATTGTAGTTGTGAGCAGCTCAGTCAATAATGACAATGCGTGTGAGAGCAGGCGTCGCTATTACACTACGGCCAATCAGCGTACCTAGCCATCAAGTCATCACTGGATAGTACATGGGTTTTGTGACGCGAGCGAGCGCGCGTACGGCGCATGCCTATATTTACGGTCTACCGATACAGCCGGTCACACTTCGGCACACCTAATTTGTTCGAAATCTAGAGTCGTACCACTCAAGACGCAGACGATACCACTGCACATTAAAAGAGCAATTGCTGAGCGAGTGGCAATCGAAGTCTCGGAGCGTCGCGCAATAATAACACTAAACACTCAGACCAATACGTTTTTAAAATACTTCGACAGATTCTCATCGTTCCATAAACTGCAACGAACGATCGCGTACTGTATGCGGTTTTGCCACAACGCAAAAAAGCTCTCGAACGATCGAGGGGCGATTTCGGTACAGGAAATACAGGCCGCGGCTACTCGTATCATCAAAATATGTCAAGAAGAAGACTTTGCTGAAGAATTGCGGGGACTTCGCAGTTCAAATAAAACACACAAGGGCAGGCTAGCCTCACTAAATCCTTTCTTAGACAACGAGGGTGTACTTCGCGTCGGCGGTAGAATCACGCGAGCCACGATCGCACACGACGCGAAACATCCGATTATTTTACCCTTGCAATCGCACATTACAGCATTAATCATACGGCAATTTCATCTAAAGCACTTCCACGCAGGCGCGCAAGCCACTTTAAACGCCATTCGTCAATGTTATTGGGTTATTGACGGAATAAGTAAGGTAAAAAAATACATACGGAATTGCATCGTGTGCCATCGCGCAAGGCCTCGTCTACCTGCCTACCAAATGGGTAACCTACCCATAAACCGCGTTACGTTCGAGTGTCCGTTTCAGTCTACCGGAGTGGATTACTGCGGGCCCGTTCTACTAAAAGAAAAACGCCTTCGCAATACAAAGACGATCAAAGCCTCTGTGGCAATATTTGTTTGCCTCGCGACAAGGGCCGTACACGTTGAGTTAGTAAATGACTTGACCACGGAAGCCTTCTTAGCGGTATTAAAGCGATTTTTTGCAAGACGGGGGAAAGCGGTTCACATATTTTCCGACAACGCCAAGAACTTTGTTGGAGCTGCCCGTGAATTGCGCGAATTGCACAGGTCATTCATTTAAGCCACAACCAATCCCGTTATCCGGGAGTACATGGTGACCGAACAAATAAATTGGCACTTCATACCATCACGCGCTCCATACTTTGGCGGAATTTGGGAGGCCGCGGTAAAATCAGTAAAATCGCATTTAATTAGAGTGGTGGGTAAGACGGTATTAACTTTTGAAGCCATGAACACTTATCTAGTCGAAATAGAGTCCATATTAAATTCGCATCCTATTACTCCACTATCTTCCGATCCAAGAGACTTATCCGCCCTACCTCTAGTCATTTCCTCATCGGTGACGTAATAGCAAATATTCCGGAGCCGATCGTACCTCAGCTGCCATCGAACAGGCTGAACATATGGTCACACGTCCTGCAAGTGAAACAACATTTCTGGACGCGCTGGCACAAGGAATATTTGCACCAGTTAAATGTTCGCAGTAAATGGCACAGCAACCAACCCGTTGACGTAAAAATCGGCACGCTGGTGATCGTCAAAGAGGACCACCTACCACCCCACTGCTGGCCACTTGGACGGATCATAGAATTGCATCCTAGGAAAGACCAGATCGTCCGTGTCGTAACGATAAAGACAGCTGGAGGCGAATACAAGCGGTGCATTAAGCACCTCTCTCCGCTGCCCATAGAAAGCTAACCGCCTCGTGTTAGCAGTTCGTGTAAATAGTCATTCAGCATCAATTCTCTCCCCACGCGCATGCGAACCATAGTTTAATAGTTTAAGACAATGTAAATATTCAGCGACCATACACAAAAAAAAAAAAACCACACACACACACACCCTCGCATGTACATAATTAGAGTAAGATACACTCCTGTGCATTTGCACACACACATATCCACATGTATATATAGTTGATCATTTCATAGAATACATATTGACCGTAGCCGGTCAAGGGGGGCGATATGTTCAGGCGTACAGCTGAACCCGTGACGTTGCCTACGTGCGTTATAGCCACTCTAGCATTTTTTTTTTCTGCACTCTATTGTTTTCAACACGACAGAACCGAGACGACGTAAGCCGCGAGCATTGCCCAAAAAACTCACTTGTTCTTCAAACGGGCAATCGGAACATTCGAATAAAAGAACCCATACAAAAGCTATCTCAGTACATTATCTATCGGAACCTGCTCCGACGACATTAATTTGCCGAACGAGCGAGCCGGATCCTCGAGAATACATATCCGGTACAAGTAGTTAGAATTTAGTATTTAGGATTTTGAATTTAGAATTTAATATTCAGAACTTAAAATTTAAAATTACGTCTAAAATTTACAATAAATTTGACAGTTAAGAATTAAAATTTAAAATTTAGAATTTAGAATTTAGAATTTAGTATTTAGAATCAGAATTTAATACAAAAATTTGAATTGCATTTGGAACAAAAGTTTATTAAGTATATTAAATTGGAGTAGTAGTTTTGCGTATTTTCATTCTGAAATTTCTTCCCGTTGAAATACTACTCATTGCCAGAACTGGCCGAGTACAGTCTTGTACGTTTTCCTCTTCATCAGAAAATTGTCTTGTTCTGTTGATGCGTGCTGCTTCCCTGCTGGAGTCGTATGTGACTACATCCCTTGATGTCTCTCGGTATTCGCTATGAATGTCTGAATCAAAATTGCAATTTATAAAATTCTTGATCACTGACGGTATGGTCTCTCCATTATTTGGATTCTTCGTGAAACAAAAACATCGTCCCAGAATCTTGAAGCAGTTGCACCAGCGACAGCAGTTTATACACACGATAATAAATAATATGGCACCCACTATTCCTAATGCGATAGTATACCATCGTGAGTGTCTAATAATAAATGGCTCCTTCAATCTATTTGTTAGAATTTGATCGAATTCATTTAGTTTTTTATTAGCGTACTTAAAGTTTTGTATGTTCCAAATAATAGTGATCGTTGTAGCCCCTGCATTGACTTTTTAAATGCAGTACACCCGTCTGATGTAAAACAACATCCTTCATGTTGTCTTGCTTTCCCTCACAGATGATCGTCAATGTAGTTGGTTTCTGCAGGATATAGAGCCAGTGATTACTGTTGATGTACGTCCATGTTTCGATAGCAGCTTTAATTGTCTTTGTGTTGCAATCTTCAGGAATCTTATTTATGTGAGGTTACAATAGTTGCAATTCGCTAGTTGATTGGTTGGACGACTTCCTTGTGTGGATTTCCATGCAGACGTACTTCTCATCCAGATACATTATGCAATTCAACAAATATTGCAGAAAGGAAAAGTGTGTTTTGGATTGGTATACTAGAAGATATGGTTGATTAGATATTATATAGGAAAATATAGATGTATTTTGGAGTTGAATCGGAAGTGGAATCAAATTATATAAGTCAAATGTAGTTTTGGTTGTTAGTGGAAAATTTAACGTGAATATAATAAGACGATCAGAAAATATTACTCGGACGTGCATAAGTTCGTAGAGAATTGGTAAGCTTTTTAGACTCGGAGACACTACTAGTTCATATTCGCTTTTATAGTTAACTAATTTTTCGACTAGAATCTTGGGTGTTACGATTAATGGTGATATAATGTTATGCCTTCCTAGATTAATCGCTTCTATGTATTTGTTATATTCGAATGAAATTCTATTGGTTAGCGACAATAGTGTTGCAATTTTTTGTCCTATTATTGATCAAAGTACTAATCTGGTTAAAATTGAATTGGTTTGTACAGAGAACTGGTTTATACGAATAACATTGTTATTCATTGTATATTCACTATTTTTTAACGAAGTTAAAGAGTGATTAAAATTTCGAATTGTGCTAGAAATAATCTAAATCTGGGATTTCATTAGCGTCTGAGTTTGTTTGTTATCGTTTAGTAACATATTGATGCTATTTGTATAGTGTTGTGCATCGTTTGCTTCAGGGGTGCCAAAAAGCCAATTGAACGCATACGACACACTATTGACTAACCTACGCCGTCTTCGTTTATCTACGTCCTGTTGGATTCCGATGTTTTAGCAAATAAAGATTTTATTAATACTAAAACTTAATACACGAAATACTAACACTTAATACACGAAGTCTTAAATCTTAATAGTTTCGGAACTCGGCAATTTGTCTTGAACAGTAATTCTGAGTGTCGTGACGAGTGTCAGTCAGAGAAAAAAGCTTTCTTCATATTCTGAAGAGTCCTTATATATCGTTTCTATTTGGTGGAAATTGGACATTTAACCCTTAGTCCTAAGATGACTAACGTAGCTATCTCTAGGAGTTTAAACTGTGAGTAACGAAAACAAGAGTGACTCAGTCGTCAAAGTCGCTGGGTTGAGATTATCAGTAACTAAAGGATCAGGAAGTTAGTCATCCAACACCTCCCTCTTTAAGATTGGCGAGTAATCGACAATTAACACGAGATACGTTAACCTATAGACTATTACTAGAAAGGTATTTTCATTTTTTTTGTATATATAATATTACTTAATATATAGTGTTACTTAACTTCTAGTTGTACTGTATGATTTATAATTAATCGTAAAAAAAAATTGTTACCTACAATAAGAATTACGGAGTAAAAAATTAAAAGTATTTAAACAATAAGAATTACAGAGTTTAGAATTAATAAAAATAAAAATATTTAAACAATAATTATTATATTCTTATTTAACTAAACTCTAAATATGAAAATATTTTATCTAACTCCTCCCCCTTTTAGAGTGAAGGGTGGATGGTCAAAAAATCAGTTTAAAATAAATAATAATTGTACGAAATACAGAAACATTTAGGAAAGAATTTTCAAATAATATTACTTAATTCTAAGTGTATTACAAAATTTATGATTTGTTATTGTGGCAAAAATCAAGCAAGGAAAAGAAGAAAAAGAGAAGAAAGAAAAAGAAATTATCTATTACAATGGTGTTGTGCTTTTGCGAACTCTCGATCTAGTTATATATTTAGTCGGTTGTGTAGCTTCTTCATCTTCAGAAACTGCTGCTAAGGTCTCCGCCGTTGTTTGAGATCTCCGTGAAACTCTATAAGTTACAATCTCTTCTGGCGTTGTCGTCGAATCAAAGTTGCAATTGACGAAATTTTTGATGATGGGTGATATGGTTTGCCCCGTAGTTGGATGTACAGTGGAACAGCATAATCGTCGAATCCAATGAAGACATCGAGAACAGTTCTTGAACATCATAAATATTATAATTGCACCAATTACTCCAAGTACGATATTGTACCATTTGGCGTGCGTTATCACAAAGGGTTGATTCATTTGCTTTGTGATTATATCATCAAATTCGCTGAGTTTTTTGTTGGCGAATTTTAAATCAGAGAGATCCACATTGGTGAGATGAATAGTTTTCAACTCTGGAGATTTTATCTTATCCAAATGTGGAGTAAGAATACAGCAGTCATCGTTTATGATGTTAATGTTTGGAACATAATAAGTGATGTTTTTCTTGGTTTTATAAGTTGCTTCAAGAGCGTAAAGATTTGTATAGCCCTTGCAATTGTTTTGTAATCGAATGGTCCCAATTTTTTCCAATGTGACATCTTCCATATGATTTTCATCGCAGATTAACGTTAGGCTCGTTGGATTTTGAAGAACATAGATCCATTCGTTGTTAGAGATGTACTTCCAAGTTTCGACCGTAGCTTTTATAGTCTTGGTTTCGCAATCACTTGGTATCTTCTTAACATGTGAAGACAACATACTGACTTCGCAGATTGGCTGGTTGTTTGCTTGTGTCGTGTGAAGATCGTAGCATATGTATAGTTGCTCTAAATACTCGATACAGTCTGACAATTCTTTAAGGAAGGTAAATTGTGTCTTGGATTGTGATAAAAGGACATAGTTGTTTCGAGGAATAATATAGGAATAGAAAAATGTGTGATTATGTTGAATTGGAAGTGGAATGAGCTCATAAACGTCAAACATCATTTTTTTTACTAAGGGAATTGTGAGAGCAAAAATAATCATTTCTTTGGATGTAATTATTTTAAGTTGAATTAACTTGTAAAATAAACGAATATTTTGTATTTCCGGTTTCATGATTAAATTTAATTCACCTTTATAATTTTTTAATTCTTCATGTAAAATTTCGGGAGTTATAAGCAATGGAGATATAATATTATGTTCGGCTAAATTTATTACTTCAATGTATTGAGTATATTCACGGGTAATACGATTTACAAGAGCAAGAAGTGTGGTAATTTGTTGGGTAATTATTGTTTCCAAGGATAATCTTGTT
Source organism: Colletes latitarsis (assembly GCF_051014445.1). Taxonomy (NCBI): domain Eukaryota; kingdom Metazoa; phylum Arthropoda; class Insecta; order Hymenoptera; family Colletidae; genus Colletes; species Colletes latitarsis. Next base: position 3,224,586 of record NC_135135.1, on the reverse strand, counting down.
AAATATGAATTTGTTGCAGATGCAAATTCTTTAATTTTTTTGACATTTTCGTTCATAACTTCTTCTTGACCTTTTAAGGAAGAAATAGAATTATTAAAATTTCTAATTGTACTGGCTATCACCTGGACTTGCGACTTGAGGAGTGTTTGTGTTTGTTGATTATTATTTAATAAAGTTTTAATACTGTTCTCGTAATATTGAGCATCATTGGCGTCGGGTACACCGAACATCCATTTAAGTGCGTATGAAACACCGTTAATGAGTCCTCGTTTTTTCCTAAATGAAGATTGTTGATTTAATTGTTGTAGAATATTATGCTTTCTATCTATTTCATCTAATTCGTTTTCAATTATTTTAAGAGTTCGTTCACAGTGATAACTGATGTGATTATGTTGAGATGGATCTTTAAGAGCTAAAGTACAAATGTTTCGAGTTTTTATAAAATATTCATGTAATATACGGGTAGCATCACTAAGATAGGTAATATTAATATGAGTTAATAGTGTTAATTTGGAGTTTGCGATTTGAGCAATACCCTTCTTATTGTAGAAAATTCCATCTGAATTTTCAAGAGGTCGATTAATATAATTATAACTCGTTGCAAGGAGAGGTAATAGGAGGGATAATAGAATTATCAGATTCATCTGGAAAATACAAATTAAGAAGGTTAGTGTGGTATTTTTTCCTTTTTTTTCCAATTTCAAGCTCTACTGTATGATTTGGAAAAACTCGAGTAATTCGATAAGGACCATTAGCTTTTGGAGAAAGTTTCTTTGATAATCCTAATTTAATTTGTACATTTTTAATTTTCACAAGATCATTTACTTTAAATCCTACAGGTTTACTGTTACGATCATAATATTCTTTGCTTTTTTTCTTTGATTCAATAATATTTTCGCGAGCATACTTAAAACCAGAATTTAATTTATGTTGCAAGGATCTGATGTAATCGTCATAAGTATAATGAAACTCAGGGTCTCTTGTGATAGAGGAAGGTAAATAAGCTTTCTTACCATAAAGTAATTCATATGGAGTATATTTGGTGGTTTTATGAACTGATGTATTATAACTAAAAATAGCAAACGGGACAAATTCATCCCAATCTTGCTGTTTCTTATTAACATAATGAGAAAGATAATCTTTAAGAGTTAAGTGAGATCTTTCCAAAGCTCCGTTAGTTTGTGGATGATAGGGGGTAGTCGACAGATGCTTCGTTTGAAATAGCTTATTAAATTCTTTAATTAGATTAGACATAAAGTCAGAACCTTGATCGGATAAAAGTTTTTGAGGAATTCTAAAATTGAGAAATATTGACACCAAAGTGTTTGCTACAGTTTTAGCTTCGTGGTCTGATACAGGAAATGCAAATGAAAATTTTGTTAAATCGTCTTGTGCAGTAATAATAAAACGATTTCCTTTTTCTGTTAAAGGAAGGGGACCTACTATGTCAACAGCAAGTTTTTCAAATGGAGTCTCAGAAGTAGTTGTGATTTCCATTGGTTGTTTCGTTGGCTTAAAAATTGTTTTATTTAATTGACACAGACGACATGTTTTAATGTAATTTCTGATATCTTGTTTCATCGTAGACCAGTAATAACGCTCTTTTATTTTCGAATAAGTTTTATTGAAACCAAAATGTCCTGCTAATTTACTGTCATGACATTCTTTTAATACAGACTTAACTTCGTCTTGATCTTTTGGAATTAATTTGGTAGTATTACAAATTTTTACTTCATTACGAGGAAAAATAAAAGTTAGTATTTCATTTAGCATATGCGGTTTGATACTGTTCCCTTTTTCTGGAGGTACAAGAATGAAGGATTTATTTTTAATGAAATTCTTTAATGCTATTAGACATTCAAAAATATTTTTATATTCAATTTTATCGCGATGGAGATTTTTAGCAAATAATATATATAAGATTTGCTTTTCTTTTCTCAATTCGCTTAATCCATTCGTACGTGGTTTTAAATCATCAATATTGAAATATGATTGAACAAAATCAGAATAAGGATTACTATCATCTAGATCTTCTGACCAAAACATTACAATCGGGTCATTAATTTTATATAAAGGCATGTTTTCTCGTTCAAATTCAAATATGTCTTGATTAGTATAATGAAACTTAATAAAATCTTGATACGTCTTATTAGATTTAGGAACTACATTAATATTAACTGAGGCTTTTTCCATTACTTCCGGAAAAAGACGTGATAAGCCGTCCGCGTTGGAATTAATTCTACCCGGTTTATATTTAATTGTGTACTCATATTCGTTTAAACGTAATCGCCACCTAACAAGTCTAGAAGATGGACTTTTACAATTCATTAACCATTGAAGAGCTTTGTGGTCAGTATATATTGTAAAGGATCGTCCATATAAATATGGTCGAAAATGATCGATAGTATCTACAATAGCGAGTAACTCTTTTTCTGTCGTTGAATAATTCTGTTCTGCATTGTTTAGTGTTCTTGAATAATATGCAATTGGTAGATCCTTATCATCTGTAATTTGTGACAATACACAACCGATTCCTACATTTGAAGCATCACAAGTGACTATAAAAGATTGAGAAAAATCAGGATACTGTAATAGTGGTTCTTGCATCAGAGCTGATTTAAGTGTTTGAAATGCCTTTTCTTGTGATTCGGTCCAACTAAAAGGAACGTCTTTCTTCAATAGTATTGTTAGAGGTTTAGCAATTGTTGCAAAGTTGGAAATAAATTTTCGATAGTAACCTGTCATTCCTAAGAATATTTTTATACCCGTCTGATTTTGAGGGCGCGGAAGCTTATGAATGGATTGTACTTTAGAAGGATTTGGTTTAACTCCTTCGCTAGAAATTACATGTCCTAAATAATGGCATGAATTTTGCATGAACTCACACTTATCATTTTCACGTAATCTTGAAAATACATTAGCTAATTTTCTGTTATGATCCTCTATGTCTGAACCAAATACGACGATATCATCAAGATAAACAAAGCATTGCTTGTTAGTTAAACCGGTTAAAGCTACATTCATCGTTCTCTGAAAACATGCTGGAGCATTTTTTAACCCAAATGGCATACGAGTAAACTCATAATGACCGTCCGGTATAGAGAAGGCTGTTTTAAGAGAATCTTTGGGATTCATAGGGATTTGATGAAATCCATTTGCAAGATCCAACGTTGTGAAGTATTGAGCATGACCTAACTGATCTCGAATGTCTTCAACATTTGGCAATGGATATGCATCACCGATAGTTTTTTCGTTTAGCTTTCTGTAATCTATAACTATTCTCCATTTTTTTTCACCTGAAGCATCCATCTTTTTAGGGACTACCCACAGTAGACTGGACTATGGGCTAGTAGATGGCTTAATGATTCCTTGAGCTAACATTTTTTCTATTTGTTTTGAAACTTCATTTTTATGAATTTCAGGATATCTGTACGATTTTACATGAATAGGAATATTATCATTGGTAGGAATTTCGTGCGTTGTAGCTGTAGTCGTAGTTAAAGTATCATTAGGAAAGAAGAATATATCTACAAATTCCTCGCATAATTTTTTTATTGATAATTTTTCTTCTTCATTAAGATGACTTAGACGAAGATTTTCATTTAATAATTTGATACGATTTGAATCTTCGTTTATATTTTCCTTTACTACTCCAAAAATTTGACTAATTTGGGGTAAAGACTCGATTTTAATAGAGGGTTTAATGAATGATTGCTTTTCAGACGATCGATTTATAATTGTAATAAAAACTTCATCATTATTTGCAACTTTAACAATAGCATTTGGAATCAATAATGTCTTTTGCTCATCTAAGGCAGTAGCTTGTATAACTCCTTCTTTAAGATTATAAGGATTATTTATTTTTAATTTCGCTACCATTTCTGATCTTGATACAATAGTAATTATTTCTTCCGATTTTTGAGCAGTGTTAGAATTTAAAGGAATAGAAAACGGAATACAATCGATATGAATACAATTATTTTTATAAGATATCTCAGCGTTTTTAGTATTAAAGAAATCATTACCTAGCAGACCATCAAAAGGAATATTTGATTCATTATTATTGTCAATTAATTGCAGATCAACTGAAAATTTATTTCTATGAATTTCTAGTTCAAGTTGTATTTCTCCAAGAGTCTGCATAACTGCATTCTTTTTAATTCCCGTCAAAGTTATGGTTCTATCATTTATAATTTGATAATCACTTATGCTTTCCTTTTTTATTAAAGAAACGGAGGCTCCTGTATCTACTAAGAATTTTAGAACTTTATCAGAAGAACTTGCTAAAGAACATTCAACTAAAATATAGGTTAAATCATTATTATTAAAATTAATATGCGCAAAATTCGAAAATTCAGTAACGATAGCCTGCTCCATTCTTTTTACATCAGTTTGAGGAACAGAGTGAACATTTCTTTTATGAGGATTAGTGTGATGATACTTTAAGCGTGATTCTGTACAATGACTTCGCGAATTTGAAGCTGTAACATTAATTTGTGAAGTACTAGGAGATTCGATATAAAAATTTGATGTTTGCATTCCTGTTTCATGAAAGTTAATTGAACGTTGATTGTGAAAATTAATACTGGGTTGATTATTTCTATTTCTTTTAACGTTTGATAAAAATCTTTTTACGCATTCTTCAATTGAATAACCTGACTTTTTGCAATAATTGCATTGCATAATCTGCTTATTAATTTGCTTACCAGCGAATTGCGTGTTAAAATTTTGGCTTCGCTCTGAATGCCTATACTGTGTGTTTGAATTTGATGAATACGAAGCTTTAGGATTAGGTTGTCTTTGGGTAAAATTGATTGAATTGAAGTGATTTACAGATTTAGCATTCTTAAAACGACAGTCATCGCTTGAGTGATTTGTTCGATTACAATGAATACATTTTTGTAAATTTTCATATCGTATTCTAAGAGCTTTCTCTTCAATAGTAGCTGCGGTAAAGGCTTGATTAATGGTTTTAAATTTTCTGTAACGAAGCATTTGAGATATCTGTGAATGAGTGTGATAGATGAAACGATTTAATGTCATATCAGTTATCATTGCAACACGTCCTGCGAGCGTATTTTCTTCTAAGTCAGATGCATGAACTGCAGCCAATATTCTAGATGCCAAATCTTCTAATTTTTGGAAAAATTGGGAAACACTTTCATTTTTACCCTGCTTCATAGAATTAAGATCCTCAAGAAGTTGATCGAGTGATTTTTTGTCTTGATAAAGACTTAATAATAATTCTGAAATTTCTTTCCATGTCGTTAAATTACAGTGTATATCAATTTGTTCTCTGGCTTTTCCCGTAATTTTACTTTTTACATATAATAATAAAAGTGATTTTTGTGATTCATGGGCATTTTCAAAGACCGCGTCTACTTGTTTAATAAAGCTTTGAATTTTAAATCTATCGCCGTCAAATGTATTGGGAATTAATTTAATTAAAAATTCAAGGTTAGCAGTAGGTGTGGTGGTAGCCCGATCTTGATTCATGATTTTTTTTTTGGATTGATTATTAGAATAAAGAAAAGGAACGAAAGGAAGAAAAACTGTCAAAACTAACGAGTATCCGGAAAACTATGCTACTCACAATAGTAGAAGGTACTTTTGCAATCGGTGCTGAAGTTGCTAATTCCAGTTCGTATTTCCCCAGGTTGCAGTGCCTTTCCGTATCGCTAATTGTGGTTGATCGTGCTTTGTTGTACACAGGTCCAGTTTCGCAAGATTAAATTGCCACTCAAGTGCCAGGAGTGAAGTTGCTAATTTCACTTTCTTTTCCACTGGTAATTAAAGTGCTGGACATCCGATCCTCGTCGCCAAATTTATGTTGGATTCCGATGTTTTAGCAAATAAAGATTTTATTAATACTAAAACTTAATACACGAAATACTAACACTTAATACACGAAGTCTTAAATCTTAATAGTTTCGGAACTTGGCAATTCGTCTTGAACAGTAATTCTGAGTGTCGTGACGAGTGTCAGTCAGAGAAAAAAGCTTTCTTCATATTCTGAAGAGTCCTTATATATCGTTTCTATTTGGTGGAAATTGGACATTTAACCCTTAGTCCTAGGATGACTAACGTAGCTATCTCTAGGAGTTTAAACTGTGAGTAACGAAAACAAGAGTGACTCAGTCGTCAAAGTCGCTGGGTTGAGATTATCAGTAACTAAAGGATCAGGAAGTTAGTCATCCAACAGTCCTGATCTATCATTTGATATAAAATTTCATGCTTATTTTCAATATCCTTCAACTTATCGCTTATGATTCTCAATGTTTGTTCGCAATGATAACTTGCGTGATCGCACGCGGTTGGATCTTTCAAAGATAGAGTACAAAGATTTCGCGATTTAATATAATTTGCCTTGAGTATTTGTCGTGCCTGGTCTAAGTAAGTAGTATTAATATGTGTTAGTAGTGTCAATTTTGTATTAGCAACCCGTGTAATTCCTATTTTATTGTAAAATGTTCCGCTTGAATGGGTAAGATGAGTATTAGTATATGTGTGACTGGTAATGAGTTTAGGAAGTAGTAGAAATAGCAAGATTACTGAATTCATCTGAAAAATAGTGTTTTAAAAGATTAGTGTGATATTTCTGTTTTCTTTTGCCTAATTGAATTTGTGCTGTGTTGTTGGGATAGACGCGTATTATTCTGTAAGGACCCTTATAATTGGGAGACAGCTTCTTACTTTGCCCGGGTTTAGATTGTGTTGGTATATGCAGACAAGATCGTTTTCAGTCTCGCTTCGACTGTGGAGACAATCGGACATGTTATTCTTTAGCTCGTGCCGTCACGCGTGCCGTAGTTTTCAGTGTGTGAGTGCCGAAACAAAACAAAAGAAAGTAGTGGTGATATTATTGCCACTACATAAACCTCTGACATAGGTATACGTACGCCGTGCGTATCACCATGTCACAGTCGGTAAACCATTACAGTGACGAATGCCAATCTACGTATCCTTTCCAAACTAACGTGAACCAATGTATCCAATCAGAAAATGGCCAAATAACCCAAAAATGCAATATGACTGAAACCAAAACCTCATACGCCAACATAACAAAACATGATTACACCCCAACCCAAGATCAAGCGATTATTCTGCAGTCAATCGATAGAATCACCATTAAGGAGTATGCTCGGGCAATCGGTAACATAACAGGACCCAAAGCTATAAAATACCTATCAAGGATCTCCAATGGAAGAATCTGTATGTACCTAGATAGTAAGGAAACGGTTGCAAACTTAACCTCTAAACACAAAACAATTGCAATAAATAACGTAACTATAGAAATCCGCCCAATGGTACTGCCGGCCAAAAGAATCATACTATCAAATATCGCACCTATAATTCCCAACTCAGCTATCGAAAACGTTTTTAGAACAAATAATATCAAATTATACTCGAAAATAACTCCACTAAAAGCAGGAATCGTCGACCCGGACCTGGCGCATATTCTAAGTTTCAGGAGACAAGTCTACGTAGATCCAGAAGATGCAAAACAAATCCCGGGCTCCTTTCTTATTACGGTAGAAAATAACACCTACAGAATATTTGCTACCACGGAAAAACAGACATGCTTCAGGTGCAACCAAGAAGGACATATTGCCACGCAATGTCCTAACAACCAAAATCCAAATGGAACCAGCTCACCAAAAAATGCCAACCTTCAACCATTCTTGTCGCCCCACACCGAAGATCGGTCTAAAGAAAGGGAAGTAGAAACAGAAATGCCAAATACACCAGAACACATGGAACCAATGTCGCTAGATGACTCTAACACAACAGAACCAACAGCAAGAACAGTAGAAGACTCGATGACAGATAAAGTAAGAAGCAAAAGACAGTTATCCACAACTTCAGAAGAAAGTAACATAAATCCGGTAAAACTAAGCGATCTTGAATTCAAGTCACCAGGCGCAATTCCAAAGAAATCCCATAGAAACCCCGAACCAGTCTCTAAGAAAACAAAACAGCCCCCATCACCTGTCTTTTCGCTAGATAAAATCGAAGACATGCTGGAACCAACCAAAAACCACATTAAAGACCAAGGAAACAACCACGTGCTAAGTTACATACAATTTAAAAGCTTCCTAGAAAACTCAATCACAGCTCCAAACCCGTTAGAAATTTCAAAAACATATATAACCAACACCCTCGCCTTAGCTGAAATGATCCTAAAAATCCACCCCTTGCTTAAGGAACGAAGCATGAAAAACAGGTTACACAGACTACACAAAAAAATAACCCAGAACTCCTCAACAAAAACAGCCGCTAATTGGTCATCGGAAATAGAGAATGGTGACTCCTCTTAATCACAATGAAGCATATTATTCAATGGAATATAAATAGCTTTTACACGCAATATGAACAACTACAGCTCCTTCTTAACCAACACAATCCATCCATCATTTGCTTATAAGAGACAAACCTCAAAAAACAACATCTCCCAAGACTCAAAGGGTTCGTTGTCTTCAACAAAAACAGAGACTGCGATAACCACGCAAGTGGGGGAGTACTCATTGCAGTATCCGAAAAATTCAATGCCGTCGAAATTTCGTTAGACACAAACCTAGAAGCAATCGCAGTCACAGTACTACTTCCAAGCAAGATACACATATGCAGCATCTACCTCCCGAATAGCCATACCCTGAACCCAACTGACTTAGAAACGCTTACAAACCAACTTTCAACACCCTTCATACTAATGGGCGACTTCAATAGCCACCAACATATTTGGGAATCGGACAAAATAGACGGCCGCGGGAAAATAATTGAGAATCTACTGGTAGACCCCGGCATCACTCTGTTAAACTCAGGCAGCCCAACACATTTTACGATCGATCTATCACTCTGTAGTAGTACATTGACGCAATCCCTAGAATGGGAATCCTTATTAGACCTCTACAACAGCGATCATTTTCCCATAAAAGTTACATACGTAGATTCTACCTCACAACTGCAAAGAAAGCCCACGGCCAAATGGAACATTAAAAAAATAGACTGGTGTATATACAAAACATTAATCATAAATACCCTCCAAGAAGCCATAAAAAGCGAAATCGATCCTAACAGTATCAACCAAGAAATCAAATTACTGGAAACAATTATTAAAAAGGCAGCGCAGGAATCCTCTGGGGCAATGACACCAAAAAGCATAAAAAAAAGAAACACTCCTTGGTGGAATGAAAATTGCCACGCAGCCATGAAAGAAAGCCATAGGGCCTTTAACAAAACAAAGAGACAACTAACAACAGAAAACTTACTCAACTTCAAAAAACTTCGAGCAAAATTTCGGAAGACAATAAAAGAAAGTAAAAGAAATTCTTGGCAATCATATACGACAAATACCCTGTGGAAAAAAATCAGAAATATTAATGGAATAGAATCTTACACTGAAATCCAATTTTTCGATCTAGGAGATAACAAATTTATAATTAATCCACAGGATATAGCCGACACCCTTGCAGAGACATTCCAAAAAAATTCAGGAAATAAAAGCCACGAAGAAATAGTCCACATACCCTTGCCGCCCCACACAAACCCAAAAAGCGACAACAGCCAGCTAGTGGACCCCGTTTCCAAATCCACTTTAAATTCAATCATAACCCTAGAAGAGCTAATGAACACTCTCCGCGCCACGAATAATACTGCTCCTGGGCCCGACAATATACCTAACAAGCTGGTAAAAGAACTGCCACAAATCGGCATTAACCATCTCCTCAATATCTTCAACTGTATTTGGACGCACCAGGTATTCCCGTACAACTGGAGAAAAGCTACAGTTATACCCATACCTAAACCAAGTAAAAACAAAAGCAAACCTGAAAGCTATAGGCCGATCGCCTTAAACTGCATGTGTAAATTGCTAGAAAAAATAATTAACAAAAGGCTTAGATGGTTCCTCGAATCAAACAATATGCTATCACCTAACCAATACGGATTCAGGCAGCACCGATCGACCACGGACGTACTGATAAACTTAGAGACAAGCATATGCGAAGCATTTCTGAAAAACGAATTCCTCGTCACACTATGTTTGGTTATTGAAAGGGCATACGACTCAATACCAAAGACTACAATCATCAATGCCCTAACTAAAGCTAGGCTATACGGCAACATGTTAGCTTTCATCAAAAACTTCCTGACAAACAGAACCATCCAAGTGAGAACGAACGGAACCTTCTCCAAACCAACCACCATACACAATGGAGTACCACAAGGTTCGGTAATCAGCGTTACGCTTTTCCTGATAGTAATTAACGACGTTCTAGATAACATCAAGCCACCAATTCAAGGAAGCTTGTTCGCAGACGATCTAACAATGACTTGCAGCGGGAAAAATCTATCCACTATCATTGAGCTCCTACAGGAAAGCATCATCGACCTTCTGTCATGGTCCGAAAAATCAGGACTTAAATTCTCCCCGCAAAAAACAAAATACATCATCTTTTCTAGAAAACGCAAGTTAACTACACTTCCCCCTAATCTCCACATACGAAATACTGAAATCGAAAAAGTAGACAGTATTAGAATACTAGGACTCATCTTTGACCATAAGCTAACGTGGGGACCACATATGAAATATCTAAAAGTCACATGCACAAAAAAAATGAACATCATAAAAGCTTTGTCAAATTAGCTGACCAAGAGATCATCATACAAACCTACCAGGCTTTAATCAGATCCAACCTCGACTACGAGTCAATAGTTTATAACTCGGCTAAACCAAATATTCTGAAAACAATTGACTCAATTCATAACGCCGCTCTAAGAATAGCCACTGGAAGCTACAGGACCAGTCCAATAAATAGCATATTGTTTGAATCAAAAGAACCATCATTAGAACAAAGACGGAAATACCTAAGCCTAAAATACGCAGCCAAAATATCCTCCACTCCAAATAATCCCACATACAGCAACATATTTACAAACAGATATACCCACCTGCAAGCTAAAAAACCCAAGTTTCCAAATCCATTCTATGGAAGAATTGCCAAATACGATAGTTCCACTGTGATTATACCAACAGCAACTATTCCATGTAAATTCAGGAAAACAGCTCCCTGGGTCCTAAAAACACCAGAAACCAACGTCGACCTCGCAAAACTTCCCAAAGACCAAATAAGCAGCGCAGAACACAGATTTAACTTCCAACAACTATGCAACAAATACCCAAACCACCAAACGATATACACTGATGCATCAAAGACTGACCAGGGAGTAAGAGCGGCCATCATCTGCGACACCACAATCAAAAAATTCCATCTCCCGGTAACCTCATCCATTTTTACAGCTGAAGCCTGGGCAGTTCTTGAAGCTCTTAATCTCATACGAAACCTCAATGCCCAACCTTCCATCATTTTTACCGACTCAATGAATGTACTCATGGCAATAACAAACGCAAATCCCGAAACCAAACATGAAGTCATTTTAGACATCCAAGACACCTATACGGATCTCATAAACAACGGCAAACAAATAACCCTAGCCTGGGTTCCATCTCACCAAGGCATCAAAGGAAACGAGGCAGCTGACACAGTCGCCAAAGAAGCAACAGCACTTCCACCAAATAGCACCGACAGACAAGTCCCACACCAAAAACTCATTGTCGCATTACGCAATATCGAACAACGATCATGGAATAACATATGGACCACATCTAAGAAAATAAAAACACACGACGTTACCCAAGACTTCTTTCAAATAATGCCTAGCAGCAATATGAGAAGGAAGGATAGGATAATCATAACCAGGCTGAGAACTGGTCATTGCAAACTCACACATGAGTACCTAATTAAGAAAACGGAACCACCAATGTGCACTGTCTGCATGAAGATCATTACAATCAACCACCTGTTATTCGAATGTACAATATATAACACCCAAAGGAAAAAATATAAAATAACATCGGCAGAAGCTCTAACGACAAAGAAGCACGTAGAAAAGACCCTAAACTACCTAAAAGACATCAACATTTACCACTGGATATGACCGGACAGGAAAGAATGAAATAGGTCCTAATCGTCGCTAATGACCCGTGGGTCGATGCGACGTAAAACCCGAATTAAAAAAAAAAAAGATCGTTTTCTTTGAAAGTAGTAAGGTTATTTTTCTTGTCGTAATATTCCTTGCTTTTTGTTTTAGATTCTAAGATTTTATCTCGAGCTATTTTAAATGACGTATTTAATTTATGTTGTAATAATCGTATGTAATCATCATATGTATGTAGGATTTTTGTAAAGGATTTGTAAAGGAAAATGAAGAAATATATTCGCAAACATTAATAATAACAAAACCACAATCACTCCTTCGTTTTAAAACCACGCAACTCATGCCTCGCTCGCAACCCCCCATTCTCACACGCGATTCAAACTAAACTGAACTGATTATCATTTACTATATCCTTCACTCCTACATGTATAATAGAATTTTGACTCTTGTGTAATGGATGAAGGTAGATGGGGTTTGTTACCAAATAGGAGTTCATAAGGAGTATAGTTTTGAGGGGGCTAGGAGGTAAAATAATAATCCACCAAGCTACCCCACAATTATTACTGTTTATTAATTACGCGAGTGAGTGATGTGGGGCACACGCAGCCACATGTAGGTTAAGCTATAATGTCTCTGCACTATGAACCGCGATTACGCGTCTTCACCAGACTGTTACGGGGACAACGTCTTTACCAGACTGTTTCACGACAACGTCTCTAACAGACTGTGTATTCTTTCTTAACCTCTACTCCCTATACAGGGTGTTCGGCCGCCCCTGGGAAAAATTTTAATGGGAGATTCTAGAGGCCAAAACAAGACGAAAATCAAGAATACCAATTTGTTGATGGAGGCTTTGTTAAAAAGTTATTAACGTTTAAAGTTCCGCCAGTTCCGAATTTTTTTCTCGAAAATGCGCAGGATTTCGGGGGTATGTCTATTTACCAAAAATTATTGCAATTGACCCCCGCAACCGAAAATAATTTTTCCAGAACGATTTGAAAATTTTGTTTCCCGTCGAAAAATTTCACACCTTCTCGAATTTTTTTCTAGAAAGTGGGTAGAATTTCGAGGGTATGCCTATTCACCAAAAATGATTGTAATTGACCCCCGTAACCGAAAATAATTTTTCGAAAATAATTTGAAATTCTTTTTTTTCGTAGTCATCTAATTAGATTTTCGGTAAGGAATTTTTTTCTCGAAAGTGCGTAGGAATTCAGGGGTATGTGTAATGACCAAAAATGCTTGTAATAGACCCCTGTAATTAAATATAATTTTTTTAGAACGATATGAAAATTTTTCCCCCCGTCGAAAAATTTCACACCTTCGCGAATTTTTTTCTAGAAAGTGGGTGGAATTTCGAGGGTATGTCTATTCACCAAAAATGATTCTAATTGACCCTCGCAATCGAAAATAATTTTTCCAGGACGATTTGAAATTTTTGAATGTAATTGTTAATAACTTTTTAACGAAGCCTCCATCAACAAATTGGTATTCTTGATTTTCGTTTTATTTTGGCCTTTAGAGTCCACCATTAAAATTTTTCCCAAGGGTGGCCGAACACCCTGTATACATGCCTTACCCTAGTATCAAAAGAAGAGAAAAAGAGATAGGACAGAAAGATGGAAAAACGAAATTGGAAAATATCTAGCGTAGGGAAAGTTTAGCTAGTGAAAGAGAGTAATAAAAGTCAAGAACTTCGCCGGGCCCGGATCGGGGTGGTTCGAGGCCCAGGCCAAACCTTGAAGGAAAACAGGCGCCTCGTACGGCTCTGGTCGCCAAGTGTTTAACAGGACGACCAAGCTCGCACGAGACCCTGGGAAAATGGAAAAATAGAAAGCTTAAAACTAGCCTTTTATTCCATTCCCATTCATATTCTGGCAAGGGCGTAGTGGCTATACAATGGCCGCTACAGTTTGTTGACTTATGGATCAAAGTATTGTAATTGAATATTGCAAATTATACATACTCATCCCAGTCTGTTTGTTTTGATTTAATGTAATGTTTAAGATAATCCTTTAATGTCAAATGATACCTTTCGAGTGCTCCATTTGTCTGAGGGTGATAAGGAGTAGTGGATATATGTTTCGTTTTAAAAAGGTTGCTTAAATTTGTTATTAACTCTGACATAAAATCGGATCTGACAAGAATGTTTTAGGTATATCGAACTGCATGAAAATTTTGGTTAAGACTTTTGCTATTGTTAGGGCTTCGTGATTTGGGATGGTTTCTGCGAAACAATATTTTGTCAAGTCATTTTGAGCTGTTAAAATAAATCTGTTCCCTTCTTTTGTTAAAGGCAATGGACCCACTGTATCACTTGCTATTTTGTAGAATGGTTTTTCCGCGGTCGTGGTTATTTCCATCGGTTGTTTTGTTGGTTTAAAATTTGTTTTATTTAACTAATATGATTTACATTCCTTGATATAATTTTTAATATCTGATTCCATATTAGGCTAATAGTATGATTCCTTAACTCTCGAATATGTCTTATGAAGACCACAATATCCGGACAATTTGCTATCATGGGACTCTTTTAGTATTTCCTCTATTGTTTGTTGATCTTTAGGAATAATTTTTAAATTATTAAAAAGTTTAATTTTATTTTCCAGAAAAATAAACCTAAGCATTTCACATAATACAGGTGTCTTAATATTGGCATGTTTTTCTGGAAGGATAAAAACGAATCTAGTGTTGTGAAGTACTGATTTTAAATTTTGTAACGATGAGAAAATGTTTTTATATTCTAACTTATCGAAATGCAGGTTCATTGGAAAAAGTAAATATAGAGACTGATTTTTATTCTCGAGTTTGCATGTCCCGTTGATACTAGATGTATTGTTGGATACATCAAAATTCGAAAGTACAAAATCAGAATACTGATTAAATTATAAATTAATAAATCTAAATCTTGCGACCATAGTAATACGATTAAATCGTTAATTTTGTGTAGAGAAGTGGTTTCATTTGGGTACGTTATACTTTCTTGGTTTACATAGTGATATTTTATAAAGTCTTGATATGTGATTGGGTTCTCGATAGCAATGTTTATTAATTCTTTATTCTTTAAAGGAAGCCGGAAAAGACCGTCTGCATTGGAATTAACACGACCGGGTTTACATTTAATTTCGTATTGATACTCGTTCAAACGCAATCACCATCTGACTAATTTCGACGAAGGATTTTTACAATTAAAAAGCCATTGTAACGATCTATGATCGGTGTAAATTGTGAATATCCGTCCGTAAACGTAAGGTCTAAAGTGTTCTACTGAATTTATTATAGCTAATAATTCTTTTTCTGTTGTCGAGTAATTTTGTTCGGCTTTGTTTAATGTATACGAGTAATATGCAATCGGTAAATCCTTGCCATTTTTAATTTGTGAAAGTACTGCACCAATACCGACATTCGAAGCATCACACGTCAATGTAAACAAGTTCGAAAAATCCGGATACTGGAGAAGAGGTTTGTCTGTTAATTCCTGTTTTAATGTTTTGAATGCTTCCTCTTGTTCTTGAGACCACACAAAGTTTGCATCTTTCTTTAATAACATCGTTAAAGGTTTTGCTATTGTTGAAAAATTTTATATGAATTTTCGATAATAACCTACCATGCCTAAAAATATTTTTATATGTTTAGAATTTTCTGGACGTGGCATATTATTAATTGCTTTGACTTTTTTAGGATTAGGCTGCACACCGTTGTTCGATATAACGTACCGAGGTATTCGCAAGATTTTTTCAAAAACTCGCATTTGTCCGGCTGCAGCTTTAAATTATTTTCGCGGAGTCTAGAAAGGATATTCTTTAATTTTCTATTATGGTCTTCTAGATTTGGCCCGTATATAATAATATCGTCCAAATACACAAAACATTGCTTGTTATTTAAACCGGTTAGAACGTTATTCATTATCCGTTGGAACTATGCTAGGGCATTTTTAAGACCAAATGACATTCGTGTAAATTCATAATGCCCGTTTGGCGTTGTAAACGCTGTTTTTGGAGAATCGCAGGGGTTCATTGGAATTTAATGATACCCGCTTGTAAGATCTAATGTAGTAAAGTAATTTGCGTGTCCTAATTGATCCAGTATATCCTCTATGTTAGGAAGGGGGTAAGCGTCACCTATAGTTTTTTTATTTAATTTTCTATAGTCTACAACTATACGCCATTTGCGTACACCGGATGCATCGATCTTCTTTGGAACTACCCAAAGAGAACTCGACCAAGGACTTGTGGAAGGTTTAATTATACCATGTTGTAACATTTTTTCTATTTGTTTGTTAACTTCGTTTTTGTGAATTTCTGGATATCTATAACTTTTAACATGAATGGGCTTTTCATCAGTTGTTTTAATTTCATGAGTGCCAGCAGTAGTCCGTGTCAATAAGTCCGTAAGCTAATGAAAAATATCGTTAAATTCGGTATAAATGGATTCCATAAATGACCGTTCCTCATGGTTCAAATGACTCAATCGTAAGTTTTCACTTAGAACTCGTAATCTGTCATTTACTTTATTACTATCTTATTCTGGAGCTAACTGATAAATTCTCCCTTCGTTAGGGATCGGTTCGAGAAATAATTCAGGAATTGGAATTTGTTTTTTAAAAAGAGATCTATTCACTACAGTAATAAAGAATTCATTTTGATTTAGAACTCGTACAATTGCATTGGGAATGAGAAGTGAATGATCTGGATCTAATGATTCAGATGACATTATACCTTCGCTTAAATTATATGGATTTTTGAGTTTGATAAGAATAACCGTTTCAGTACGAGGATTTATTATCAATACCGATTCGAAATTACGGGGCATGTTATAACCCAATGAAATTGGAAATGGAATAGTTTGTACCGAAATAGTAGAGCTTTCATAGTCGTTTTTGCAATTAAAAGCCCCTAGAAAATCGCCTAATAATAATCCATCAAGAGGAACATTCGTGTAAGAGTTTATGACGTGAAATTTTATGTCGATCTTCCGATTTCGAATTTCAAGTTCCAAATTTGTTTCGCCTAAGCTTAATACTGGAGAAGTAATAGAAATTCCGCTTAAGGATATAGATTTAGGGTCTATTATTTTATAATGACTTAGACTAGAAGCTTTAATTAGAGAGACAGAAGCGTCCTAGTCAACAAGAAGTTTTAATGTTTTATCGCTAGATTTTGATTGTTTAGATTCAAATAACACATATACTAACTCATTAACATTAGAAAAATTGAAAATTTTTATATTAGGAAATCGTTGAACCTGTGGTAATATGGTTATCACAGATAAGGATGTGAATTTCGTTTGTAAGTGTGGTCGAGTGTTTGTATTTGTAAGAGAGCGTGAGCGACCGAACGTTAGGTCGAAGGAACAGTACGAATTGAGGAATGACAGAGAGAGGATGGACACATACGTGAGATAAAGACGAGTGAAAGTGAGAGAAAAGGGAAAAGGAAAAAATCGTACTCTTACATCAGTGGTTTTTTGATTGTCTGTATCTTTTGTGTAGTGTGGTTGTTTTTTGTTAATAAATATATTCTTGTTCATATAACTCACAGAACCAACGAGTGATTTGATTTATTATGTTGGGCGCTTGTTGCTGGCTCTGATTGTTTATGATTGGTGTGTTGTGTTATGAGGAGTGTTGAGGATTGCGAAAATGTTGTTGTTGGAAATTTATGTCTTGCTTTATGGAAGAAGGGCCACTGGTTAAGAGTTGTGTTTGCGATTGGCGTCTAGAGTTGTTGTACTGAAGTTTTCTGCACTCATTTATTACGTGTCCAAAATTTTTACAGTAATTGCATTGCTTTACGGGCAGTGAAACATCAGAGGTTTGATTTGGAATAAAGTTTGAAGTGTGTTGATTGTGATTGAAACGTGTGTTGAAGTTATTGTAACGAAGGGGTTCAGACTTAAATTGCGAAGATTGGTTTCTGTTTCTATAACATTCATGCGTGAAATGGTTAGCTTTAAAGCAAAGTTTACATTTCTGTGCATAATTATCGTATCTCAAACGTAAAGCCTTTTCTTCTGCTATAGCAGCTGTAAAGGCATGATTAATTGTTTTGAAATCCCGATACCGTAACATTTGCGAAAGAGGGTGTGTGTGATAAATAAATCTATTTAAAGTAATATCATTGATCATGGCTGATCTACCTCCGAATGTGTCTTCCATTGATTCGATGGAGTGAAGGATACCAAGAATTCGCGACGAAAATTCTTCTAATCTTTGATAAAATTCAGTAACGTTTTCGTGACGTTCTTGTTTCAAGCAATTCAATTCTTCTAATAATTGATCTGGACTTCTCTTATCTTAATATAAATTTAGTAGCAGTTCAGATATTTCTGGCCAAGATGTTAAGTTAGAATGAATGTCAACTTGTTCTCTTGCTTTACCCGTAATTCGACTTTTTACGTAAAATAGAAGTGGTTGAAATTGGAAAGGTTTGGCTAATACGAAAGCTGCATCTACTTCTTTAATAAAACTACGTAATTTATATCTATCGCCATCAAAGGTATTTGGAATTAATTTTATTAAGAATTCTAGTGAAAGAGTTTGAGTTTGTTCAGTAGAGAGAGCCTCATTCCATGACGCCCCACTGTTGCTGCCGGGCCTTTCTTCGAAATTCGAGGATCTTCCATCCAAACCGTGGATCATCAATTGGACCTCTGATGTAGCCTTATGCGATGGTCCAATCTTCCCAATTGAAATTGGAACTTACACTCACAAGAGAACATCGCGACTGATACACTCCGCTTTTGATGAAACTTTGCATAAACATTTATTAGACCTATCTAAGAAGACAGGTGTAATTCGTTCGTGCCCGTTTTGCACTTCGAGAAGCATATCAACCCTTTTATCCCAACCGCCCTTTCTATGTACGTGTTTATAAGTCGTAAACAACAAAAAATATCAAAAAATAGTTGAAATAGAAATTATACCGTGTCTTGAGGTCTATAAAGCTGCGTGTAAATTTGTTTGAAAAACTCATTTTTTGTGCAAAATTGAATTCCCCCCTCCCCCTATTTTTCGAAAAACATCGCTTTTTCTAATCGATAAAAGCATCTGTTTATGGTGGATTCAGCGATGTATTATAATATATAATTATTTTAATTGTTCCGTTGGAATTCACAATTTAAATATTGTTATCTTTCTGTATTGACTGTTGATTCGACCTATACTTGCGATGTTGATACGACTTTTGATAAGTACCATTTCTCCGTTCATTTTACATTTCATTTACATAATTCTAAGATCAATTTCGTCATCATACGATGAAGTTCATTTATTTTGTAGAATTTCTACAATATACAATATAGAAAAAATACTGTATATCGGTATCTACCTACCAGTTGCTCCGTCGCCGTATAGCAAAAAGCAGGTCGTCGAAACTTTAACTCCACCGGTCGGTGCACACTACACTGGCACATCCGACGGATTTTTGGAGTGGGTTCTCTGATCCCGTATAGCTCGTCAAGGACACCACTAGGCGATACCTGTATAACGGTATCTACTCCCCAGTGACTTCAATTTTGAGCTTTGAAGGGACTCAATGTGTTCAGCACTGAGTCCCTTACGTGGCAGTCGCGGCAACGACTATAACGTTCAATCACCCTTCTGCGTCCGCAGTCGCGTCACGCGCGGCGTGATTTGCGAACTGCTACAACGTCAGGCAGATTGTTCGGAAAGATCTCTTGTCGTGAGACGAGATTTTCCTTCTCAAATTGTCCTAGAAATATTTTTAATAGAACGAACTAGGCGCAAGTTCTTCGGAGCGCTTACTTGTGACGGAAAGTGATCGATAAAGGATCCGCTCTCGATCGCAGTCAGCTCCCTAATACCGCGTGAAAATCAGCGAGGATCAACCGGCGAAGCCCGGGCCGCGCCGCGCAGTCGCGGTGCGGCTACGATTTCGGCTATAATCTTCAATTAATAGGTCGTTTCTCTCTCTCGACGCTAACGACACAATACCAGTGAAAACAGGTGTTCGAATGGAATGTGCGAACGAAGTTAGCTAGCAAAAATCCGTAAACGGCCGTGGTTTGGTTATCTGTAAACCGAAGGGATTCGACGTCAGCCCGACCTACTAGACAATGCGTATACAAACTAGAAATAGGAATCGCGACCGAGTTTCTTCTCCTCGGACGAACGCGATATTTAAACAAATTCAAACCACCATTGCCCATTTCAAAGAAAAAATAGTACCACCGCTAAAAAGAAGACAAGGCCCATATCTCCGACGTATAACCATGAAAAAATAGAAATAATGTTAAATTCAGCCAAACAAGAAATTGAATGCCCAGAAGCAAATTACATTTTAAATTATAATCAATTGAAGAGTTTTATGGAGAACTCAATAGGTGCAACTGACCCAATTAAAACAGCTAAAGAATTTACAAGGGACACACCTGGTCTAATAAAAATGCTATCAAAAATCTATCTTTTCCTAAGAGAACGTAGTTTTAAAAATAGAATTCAAAGATTACAGAAAAAACTAATTCCCAATCCACCAAACGATACTATAGATACTACAGACTTGTCATCAGACTCCGATACTATGTAAAAAAAAACGAAAGAAAAGTAAAGACTTCAATTATACAATAATGAAAAAAATAATACAATGGATTATTAATGGTTTCTATAAAAACTATGAACAAGTACAAGTTATCCTTGAACAATACCCACCAGACATAATATGTCTACAGAAAACAAACTTTAAAAAACACCACCTATCCATGAGAAACCATAACTTTTACGTAACAAATAGAGAAAATGGAAACCATGCAAGTGGAGGAGTTGCTATCGCAGTAACGAATCAATACAACTCCTCAGAAATTCTTATTGAAACCAATATAGAAGGAATAGCAATCGCGGTAAATTTTCCAAAGAAAATACACGTCTGTAATATACATCTACCAAATAGCTACCCAATAGAGATTGAGGAATTAGAAAAACTAATCAGGCAAATTCCCAAACCATTGATTATTACTGGCGATTTTAATAGTCATAATTCCCTTTGGGGGTCACTCAGAACAGGCACACAAGGAAAAAAATAGAGAAATGGCTAATAAACACGAATTTAGTACTCATGAATTTCAAATCACCAACACACTTCAACGTAGCAAACGGTTCTCTTACAAGTTCAATACACCTGGCAATATGTAGTACAACAATATCCTAACACATGTAATGGGAAGCCCTTGATGACTTAGATGATAGCGATCATTTTCCCATCACAATCACATTCAATGATGGCATACCTACCCTCTCAGCATCTCATATCTACAAATGGAACATAAATAAAATAAATTTGAACAACTATCAAGAAAGTATAAAACAAAGCCTCCAAAAAAAATAATAGGTTGTATAATTCATCCACACGACATAAATGAAGAAGTAAGCGAGTTGGAAAATATTATATTATAAACACTGCGGCAAGAATAGCCTTTGATCTAATTAAAACTAGCAAAGCAAAAAAACAAACAGTACCATGGTGAAATGACAAATGCAAAACTGGACGAAGAGAAACACACTACGCCTTCAATAGAGCCAAAAGACATCCAACAACAGAAAATCTAATTGAATTTAAAAAGCTACGAGACAAATTCCGTAGAACAGTCACAGAGAGTAAGAAGAAGTTATGGGAAAAATACATATCATCTATAACAAATCAAACCCCGACAAAAGATATATGGAGGAAAATCAATCAAATACAAGGCAAACGAATATCCGTTAGCATAGAATTTCTCGAACTCCAGGAAAACAAAATAATATCAAATCCAGTATGTATAGCAAATGTACTCGCAGAACAATTCCGACTAAACTCTAGTAATGGTAACGATTCATCTTCCTTAAACAAGGTAGATTATGGAAACTCTCTACAAGACCTTCTACAACAACCCGATAAAAACCATACTGATCCTGTACTAAATCTATCAATATCACTAGACGAAATTAAAAGCAATAACTTGCGAACAACCAAAGACTTTACTCTAGGACGAGACAATATACTCAACAAACTGTTAAAAATGCTCCAACTGTACATTCCTGGACAAAAAGATAGCACATGTGTGTTAGAATTTCTCAAATGTAAAAAATAGTACGTGAAGGTCACGACGCAAGAGGAAGGAGCACATTAGAAAATAAGAACGCTCTCACTAATATTCGCAGTTCGCGGAAACTACCATATAAACACCGTGGGTGAAATGATAACATACTGAACTTTCTGTTGACATTATTCAGTAGTTCGCGATCTCTTGCACAATTGTGAGCATGTGCTGTTTATTACGTTACGAGCCAGGGCTGTGCGAGTGCGAGAGAGAGTATGGAATATGGTATCAATTTGTTAGTTAGGTGCACGAACGAACCCAATGCGAAATTGGGGAGCCGCTAGGATAGTTGTTAACGAGGACGAACCTGATGCGAAATCAGGGAGCCTCTGGGAGAGAGTCACGTACGGACGAAACCAGGGAGCCGTAGGAGGGTGAAACATCGTGAAGGAACCCGATGCAAAATCGGGGAGTCACTGGGATTGTTGATAACGACGCAGACGAACCCAATGCGAAATTGGGGAGCTGCTAGGAGGTTGGAAGATGCGCAGACAAACTCGATGCGTAATCGAGGAGCTGCTGGGAGGTTGGATAAATCACAGACGAACCTGATGCGAAATCAAGGAGCTGTAGGATGCGGACGAACCTGATGCGTAATCAGGGAGCCGCTAGGATGGTAATAGATTGCGTGAACGAGCTCGATGCGAAATCGAGGAGCCACTAGGTTGTAAGAATTTGTATTTGGATTTAGGATATGTTAATTGACCTCGTAACTTTCGATTATTAAATACAATATAACCCGAGCGATAAGGTTATATTATTGTGGGAACGTTTAACTAATAATAATCGCTTTATACAGAGTGTTCGGCCACCCCTGGGAAAAATTTTACTGGGGGATTCTAGAGGCCAAAATAAGACGAAAATAAAGAATACTAATTTGTTGATGGAGGCTTCGTTAAAAAGTTATTAACGTTTACAATTCCGGCCGAACTGAATTTTTTTCTCGAAAATGCGCAAGATTTCGGGGGTATGTCTATTCATAAAAAATGATTGTAATTGACCCCCGCAACCGAAAATAATTTTTCCAAAACGATTTGAAATTTTTTTTTCCGTCGAAAAATTTCACACCTTCTTGAATTTTTTTCTCGAAAGTGGATAGGATTTCGGAGGTATGTGCATTCACCAAAAATGATTATAATTGACCTTCGTAATTGAAAATAATTTTTCCAGAACGACTTGAAATTTTTGAATTTAATTATTAATAACTTTTTAACGAAGCCTCCATTAACAAATTAGTATTCTTGATTTTCCTTTTATTTTGGCCTTTAGAACCCCCCATTAAAATTTTTCCCAGGGGTAGCCGAACACCATGTATAATTATGGGTTAAAGAAGTTGGATAACTCTGATTTAATAATGAAAGTGGATATATTCTTAAACCAACAAGTAAAATACAAGTGTGTCGTGTATCCTATGTCACGTTCAATGAATAATTATAAGTACCTAAAATGTTCCTGCTTGGTGCTGACGCACTGGCGATGCGGAGGTATGTCAGTTGAAAATAAAGGCCGTAATAGAATTCATACCGATTCACAGATTCTATATGGTTTAATATTGATACGAAAGGGTACTGTAGCCCGATCTCACTAGATGCAACTGACTATCAAAACCGTATACGCGTAACGGGAAACGTGGCGTTGACTCTAAACGTGATGGTACGATTATGATTCCCCGAGTAATGAAATCAAGGGGTTTATATACTAAAAAATCTGTGGGGGCGGATTCAAAAGTACGTTAGAAATTACCGTGTGCAGTATTCTCCGAATTGTATTAATTAACGGCCTGCTGTATCGCGACGAAAGTGACCCCCATTTCAAAGGTTAGATAAGTAGCAGAGCGATTTCCTAATGCACGCAAGTGGTAAGGAAAATTTGGGGAACGAAACGTTCGACATACGTAACAGTATCATGACAAAGAAACTAATGCATAGCATGGAATGTCGATGCAGAAAAGTTATCAACTCTGAAGGTGATGCAACAAAATACTAATGTATTAGGTGTACAATTTTGCTTCCGTCTCTTTTTCTCTGAAATCATTCCCATGGCTTTGAGGCGTCTTGAAATGGCTTGTTGAGTCACTCCCAATGATCGTGCCAATTCTTCTTGAGTTTGACACAAGTCGTGATCAAGTAATGTTTCCAATTCTGCATCTTCGAAAATCTTCTCTTCCACCGCTATGCCGGTCCTCAACGTAAAAATCACCATTTTTGAAGCGTTGAAACTACTCACGACACGTTCTTTCACTAATAGCAGCCTCGTCATAAGTATTTGAGAGCAGTCGATGAGCTTTAGACGCAGATTTTTTCATATTGAAGCAGAAAATTGAAACCTCCTGCAAGTGACGAGAATTTGGCTCGTAAACTGACATTTTCAACCGAGAATAACTTTATGATGCAGACACAAATCCACTAATGTTTCTATGAAGGTATGTTTATAGATGTTCAAGTTAATTGAATGACATTTATGATCTATTTATTTCGACCACCACTTACCGTTAAAGCCAGTTATTGGAAAACGGCAGAAGCAAAGTTGTACACCTAATACGTTTAATGTAACAATATGTGCAGGACTTTAATACTTTTGTTATCCATTGATGGTGCCAGTTTGTAATAAATAGGTTGTAAATATTGTACTGTAGGAATGGATGTACCGTATGAATGTTTATTTATTGGTATAGCTGAGGAATGTTTCGAGTAAATCTATTGCAGAGTGACCGCAGCGTGTTTTGGAAAGATTAGCCGAGGTGTGAAAGGGGAGTGTTTGGGACAGAGCACTTAAGATTATCCTGTGAACGGAGAGCGCGTGGCCACCCAGGACTTGTGGCGAATGTGAGCGAATGTGTTTTTCGAATGGCTGACGACTGTGTCTAAAATGAACGAAATAAGTGAAAGAAAGAATGAAAAAGAGAGTGAGAAAATGAATTTGAAGAAGGATATAAGCTTCGGAAAAAGCGCGCAGCGGCAAAACATAGAGAGCGGAGAGTGTGCGTAAAGTAAGCTGAACGAGTTTAGCGAATCGAACGAGTTTTTCGTGAGTTTTCATGGATATTTGTGGGTATTTGTGAGTTGTGAGTGGTGAGAATTTACCGTGGCTTAGAGTTCAGTTTTTGTTGTACTAATAAATGTTATTGTTTTTAAAAAAGCCTCAAATAATTCATTTGTACCTCGATTCCCATCTACGAGGAATTTACTACAAATAATTCCTACAGTACGTATCGTTGAATTGTTCTCTGATTTTACTAACGCAATGCTGAAACGTTCTCCTTGCTATAGATTCTATATTTTATTAAACACTGGTTTAACATACATGTTTGATATGCTAAAAGTTGTAGGTCAAAGTGTTCGAATACTTTCGTTAGCCATTGTATGTACAGTCGGTCACGGAAATATTCGGACACCACTATAGTTTTGACTATTATAGTCCGTACTTCAGAAATGTAAACAATGAGAACAAAAAGAGGTTTCACGTATGTTACTATGCAGTGTGTAGTTTACAAAAATATAAGAAATATTTGTTTACGATACGTGATTACATAAATAATAAAAGAAAAACGGAAAGTACGCTCATTTTCATGCCACAGAAATATTCGGACACTGGCTATACTTCCCAAGTTTTCAGGTTCCAGGAACTGACTGAAACACTGTTTGTAAACATATCATTCATACTATGTACAAAGTATATTGTAGATCGAATATTTGTCAGTCTTGTTCAAAATTTGTGCGAAATGGGTCAGAAAAGTAAGAATACATCGTTTGATATGCGACAATTAGTAATTTTTCATCATGAAAAGGGGAAATCGATTCGCAAAATTGCTGATTTATTAAATATTAGTAAGAGCACGGTATGGGATATTGTTCGACGGTACAAGAACGAAGATAGAATCAAATCTATTCCTCAAAGTGGACGCAAACCGATCCTAGATATTCGCGTTAGACGTTCCATAATTAGGAGAATCAAATGTGATCTTCGGATAAGTTAGCAGCTAAATTAAATGAACACCGTGGAATATTAGTGCATCCGGAGAACATAAGAAGAGTGTTAAGATCAGAGGGCTATAATGGAAGAATAGCTCGAAAGAAGCCGTATATTAACGCGGCGAACAGGATGAAGAGATTGAAATGTGCAAAGGACTACATTGCAAAGGACAGTGAGTGGTGGGAGGACGTAATTTTCGCGGACGAGTCCAAATATAATATTTATGGAAGTGACGGAAGAATTAGGGTATGGCGGAAGTCGAAAGAAGAACTGAATCCGAGACATTTGCAGCCGATTGTGAAACACGGTGGTGGATCGGTGATGGTGCGGGGCTGTATTTCGGCCCATGCAGTAGGCGAATTAGTTTTGATCGACGATATCCTTGACAAAAATAGATATCTACAGATTTTGCAGAAAAATTTAAAGAAAAATGCTGATAATATGGGACTTCAAAATGGGATAAAATTTTATCAAGATAACGACCCAAAGCACAAATCGCAAATTGTGCAAGAATTCTTATTGTACACGTGCGAGAATATCCTCCATCCACCACCGCAATCGCCAGACTTGAATCCCATTGAAAATTTATGGGACGAATTAGATCGCCGAATTCGGACAACTCCCATGAACACAAAAGAAGAGCTAAAAAGACGTCTGCAAGAAGAATGGCTACGTATTGGGCAAAATTATTTAAAAAAAATAATTTGTAACATACCAACGCGATTACGGCACGTCATAAAACATATGGGATATCCAACAAAATACTAATTAATAAAAACAAGATTTATATATCCTGATATAAACTTAGTTTTGATAGTGTCCGAATATTTCTGTGGCATGAAAATGAGCGTACTTTCCGTTTTTCTTTTATTATTTATGTAATCACGTATCGTAAACAAATATTTCTTATATTTTTGTAAACTACACACTGCATAGTAACATACGTGAAACCTCTTTTTGTTCTCATTGTTTACATTTCTGAAGTACGGACTATAATAGTCAAAACTATAGTGGTGTCCGAATATTTTCGTGACCGACTGTATTTCGAACGGCTATTAACACACTATCATTGCAAAGGAAAGAACTCATTTTCGAACTCCTGTTGCAGCAAAAAATATTACAGGCATTTAGTAATAATTCAGAACTGTAAATATTACTCATGAATCAGATCTCAGTAAAACCAATATCGTCACTTAAATTTGAAGAAAAGGAAATAGACAAATATAACACGCTTAATTTAGATCTAAGGCCACGAATATTTTGATAATAAACAGATGGGAAAATACTAGTTATACGCTTGTTAATTCAAATTACAACCAGTTTTTCTAACTTTGCTGAGACTTGTTTACAATTTTGGTTATACCGTGCACATACCTAATTGTTTTGTAAGTAATACAATTATCCACAAGTGTTTTAAATTCACCATGTAAGTTCCGAAGGTATCTTCTTTATCTTTGAGTACGGTCATTATACAGGGTGTTCGGCCACCCCTGGGAAAAATTTACATGAGCGATTCTAGAGGCCAAAATAAGACGAAAATCAAGAATACCAATTAGTTGATGGAGGCTTCGTTACAAAGTTATTAACGTTTAAAGTTCCGCCTGTAGAATGGCAACCAGCGTACAGCTGCGTTCGCGCGGAAGGTTGCGGCAGGCCAGTGCTAGTGGTTCTCACGCAGCATGAAAAATTCTACTTACCGACGCTATCGACAGCCTTAGATTTTTGTCCATTTAGGGAAATGCGAACACCTTACGTTGAATAAGATTCAACCTGTCTTATGAAAATCCAGAAGGGCATATCAAAACTCGCCCGACGAGATTTTCACAGAGAAAGGGTGAATGTCACTTCCGATACCATAACGTTGTGCACAAAAATCACCCACACGCGATCATACACGCCCCACAATCGTCCACAATGTCCGTAAGTATCCACAAATAATCCTTTCAGGCACTAACCACTATGCAATTAAATAAACACGCACCGCGATTACGGTATTCGTGAGTGACTATGTGTACGTGTATCACGATTGTTCCGAGTTACTTACGAATAGAAACGTTCTTAATTTTTCAAATACACTACAATTTAAAAATGTAAAAAGGAATCGTAGGATAAATGAAATTTTCCCATCGATTTGCGTTCACGTCGAAGAATGTAACAATACTAGCAGCTGACTGTGCCATCGATCGACGAGGTTCTGAGAAACAAATGCCGAAAAGGACCCCGATTCTACGTCACTCGTCTCGCTTATCTCTCTCTCACACACACACACATACACACACACACATGCACTCTACGCTCAGTGGAGACAAAGGGCAACATCGGCACGTGTTTGGCCAGCTAGTTAGTCGTAAAAAAGAATCAGTCAAGACAGTTCACGCGACACATTTTAGAGATATTTCATTCAGTTATGTATTATCGAGCATGTAAGAAATACAGTGATATAAACAATCAGCGAATACTTATTAAATTCCTTTTTACATTTTTAAATTAAAGTGTATTTGAAAAATTAATAACAATTTTATTCATAAGTAACTCGGAACAATCGTGATACACGTACACATAGTCACTCACGAATACCGTAATCGCGGTGCGTGTTTATTTAATTGCATAGTGGTTAGTGCCTGAAAGGATTATTTGTGGATACTTACGGACATTGTGGACGATTGTGGGGCGTGTATGATCGCGTGTGGGTGATTTTTGTGCACAACGTTATGGTATCGGAAGTGACATTCACCCTTTCTCTGTGAAAATCTCGTCGGGCGAGTTTTGATATGCCCTTCTGGATTTTCATAAGACAGGTTGAATCTTATTCAACGTAAGGTGTTCGCATTTCCCTAAATGGACAAAAATCTAAGGCTGTCGATAGCGTCGGTAAGTAGAATTTTTCATGCTGCGTGAGAACCACTAGCACTGGCCTGCCGCAACCTTCCGCGCGAACGCAGCTGTACGCTGGTTGCCATTCTACAGGCGGAACTTTAAACGTTAATAACTTTGTAACGAAGCCTCCATCAACTAATTGGTATTCTTGATTTTCGTCTTATTTTGGCCTCTAGAATCGCTCATGTAAATTTTTCCCAGGGGTGGCCGAACACCCTGTATAAGATGCTTTATATTTTCTCTTGTTTTAAAGAATAGAGAGAACCATATCACTACTAGGAAAAGATACACAGATAGGTCTTGGGAACCCTTGCTTTTTGGTACATAGCCTGGTGGCCTCGAATTAATGAAGTAGAATGCACGTAATTAAACCATCTTTTATTCTTTTTAATCTCTAATTTGATAAAATTTTTAATAAATTCAATTCCTTTTCAATATACAAGTTGTACACAAATAATTTCAGAATGTGTGTTTCCATATATATTTTGTATCTACATATTATAGATTTAAACTTAAGTTTAAACGTCGCACGCATCCGTACATATACACAAACATATATATTTTATAAGTTATATTACAGCAGCCAATTTAATAGCATTCGTAGGTTAATAATAACATTCAAATTTACAATAGTCATTGTAGTTATGAGAATATCAACATCTTCCAATAAATTATATATGCACAATTGAGTGCAACCGTTATTAAAAGTTTACGGGGACCATAATAAATTTCATAAATATTACAATGATATAAAATCAAGAAATCACGAATCCCGTCAACTGCTTTACATTTATTGCTATTATAAAACAATACTTTTTGATTTCTGTATTAGCTATGTTTACATCTCATCGACTATTATACAACAAACACTTTCTTTTAACGCTACGCGAACGAAACACAGTTTACGATGTTAAACACAAAAGAAACAAAACAGTGTTCTACGAATTGCTCAACCGTTTCACCGTCACTTCCGTCACAGATTTACAAATAATGGCAACGTTTAAAACGAAACAGATTTATATTATTTAAACATCATCCAACGACATATAAAAGAAAAGAAAAAATGTAAATCGAATGCAAAATTACGCTCAAACTCAGTTTTGTTCCTCTTCGTTCTAACAATGATTTCGCTATGTTCTGTATAACACGTTTGCAGTGGGAAAGAGACTTTGTACATGCACGATATATATAACAACTTTACATTTTTAAGTAACAAAGACTCAAGCCTAAAAATAATTACTTACAAATAAATTAACCGCTTCTTGCCGCGCCCTGTATACGTGTAATAAAAATATATTACAACAATTTAAAAATCATTCGCAAGTAATAAATAACAATTCTGATGTTTAAAACAGCAGTTTTAGTTAATGTCGTTCGTTATTCATCGCTATATAGATTTTAATTTGTCTCGCAGACAACAGTTCTTATGACATATATAACATGTGCATATATTTACACACACGCGCGCACACATATATACAGTAATTACATATAGATATACACGCGCGATTACATAGACATACGAACATGCGCGCATATTTATGTGCATATATGCATAGATTTGTTTGTATGTATGTGTATGTATTTAATTACGCGTACAGACACCTATGCACACACGGTTATTGGAAACATTTGTGTCCAAATTAGGCATAATTTTACGCCATTAACAATGTACATCGATAATTAAATTTACCCAATTAGTACTCATTTCAATAATTACGATTTTGAAGTACGGTACTAAATGTGAAATATTCATCCAATTTTCAAACCATCGAATATTTTTAGTTCACAGTGCGATTTGATAGGATCGCTTATTCTGTTAGACTAGAATCAATTATCTACTAAAATTTGTAATAATACCCATAGATACGTGCAGGATGTTCGTTCGAAACATTTCGAAAGAAGTTTATTTGTTGTTTTTCTTTTATTTCTTAAGTGTTTGTCAGCTTGAATAGTGATTCATTATACGCCAGACTGGCACAGTAATATTTTCTGTGACACCGAAATTTCCCTTTCAAACAATTTGTAAATTACATAACTTCAAAGGATCTCGCACTAATTAGAGGGAAATTTGTGTCCTGGTTAAATTTGATGGTTTTCAGATATAATTATAGTATACAATGTGCTGAATAAGAATATGTTACTTCCAAAGCTGTTTGATAATTGGTTATTCAAATAGAGCCACAGGTGGTGCGATCGAACAGCGCGTATGGATCCTCTGTTCACTTTAAGAGGTAGTTTTACAATACGGTAGGAAAAAAACCGATCTCTTCGGTCAAACAATAACAAAAAAGGTACTAATTTGTTGTATTTGCTCGTTCTGCAAAATCCATTGATGTGTTCAGCTAGCTGAAGAAGGGTAGTACACATAATCCTGATACATTGTATAACCTAAATTCTATATCTCAGTGTATCATCGTTATTATCATTCATTTCATCTAGTTTTTAAATATTATACGTAATAAAGATTTTATGTCCTGCGCTGTTTCGAAAACGAGAGAAAATTCGTACCCTTATAAATCCAGGTTCAGAAAAAAGTGAATCTAATTGGAATGCTTCATTTTTTTCGCTTTGCATTTTGTCTTGTATACAGGGTGTTCGGCCGCCCCTGGGAAAAATTTTAATGGGAGATTTTAGAGGCCAAAACAAGACGAAAATCAAGAATATCTATTCGTTGATAGAGGCTTCGTTAAAAAGTTATTAACGTTTAAAATTCCCCCCGTAGTGAATTTGTTTCTCGAAAATGCACAGGATTTTGGGGCTATGTCTATTCATCAAGAACGATTGTAATTGACCCCTGCAACCGAAAATAATTTTTCCAGAACGATTTCAAATTTTTTTTTCGTCGAAAAATTTAGGCACCCTGTTATATACTCCCTATCGATTTTTCTTAAAAATTCATTTTTGATTTTTAGTAATTTTGTTTAACGCTCTACAGAAAAATTGTCTAATATTTTTTTGTAGGCATCCATGGGCTCTGCATCAGAAAAAAGTTTCATTGAAATATATTCATTATTGTAGGAGTTATGGCTATTTGAAAATTAGACCATTTTTATGGGGGTTTTCTCACTTCACGGGGTTAAGGAACAACTTTTTCAATATTTTTAGACTTTCTACATATTTTTCATGAAAATACGCGTAGTTTGCATTTTGAAATTTTAAAATCCTCCAATCCGTTCAGAAGTTATGATGTTTTAAAGATACGCATGAAATTTCGAGGAGACATATCTGGCCTCACATTAGATTTTCGGTAAAGAATTTTTTTCTCGAAAGTGGGTAGGATTTCAGGGATATGTGTATTCACCAAAAATGATTGTATTTGAGCCCCGCAACCAAAAATAATTTTTTTAGAATGATTTGAAATTTTTTAATTTAATATTTTAATAACTTTTTAACGAAGCCTCAATCGAGAAATTGATATTCTTGATTTTCGTCTTATTTTGGCCTCTAGAATCTATAGTTAAATCACGCAAATATTCCAGCGTACGGTAGAGGAAGCAAATCAGTCAGTTTTTCATATTTTAAATGAATCCATGAAGTATTTTTGTAACAAAGTCTTTCAGATTCAACCCGTGCTTGGACAATAACTTTGCGAGATTTTTCAAGTAATTCTTGCGCTATTCCTCCATTTCCCCCTACCATTAAAATTGGAGTATAAAATTTGTTAATTGAGGCACTTGCAATGTTGTACAAATAAATAAGTTTTATAACTATCCATCTGGTTTTTGTAACCAATCGAGAATCATTTACTGTTAGGATGGATATTTGTGTTTTATTTTATTCAGGGGACTCTGGCAGCCTACTGTATTGTAAAACTCGACCTCTTAAAAGAGTTTTCTTATCTAGAATTTAAAAAAAATCAATTTTGTTTTATTGCACTTTTCTAAATTATATGTCGTTGATAATATGTGTGCAATAGGATTTATTTTAATTCGTAATATTTACAAAGTTACAGCCGTTTAAAGAGCACAGCTTGTAGTTGTAGCGAATGGACTGGTTAAACCGTAAAACGCATTTCTCTCGAAACCACATTTTTTGGACTGGTGTGTACGATATCTCAAATTCTATTTCGCCGACTGACTTCAAATTTGCACAGAACGTTTAGCAGACGTGCCGTTATTGCATAAACCACGGGTTTTTAAAAAATGTTTATTCTTTCATACTTTTTAAACATGTTATATACTCAAAAAAATAGTATTTTAAATTCAAAGTGCCGTTATTTTTTTAATTATCAAGATTTTTAATTTCTGGTGCTTCACGTCATAGTCATATTCATACAAAACAAGATACCATTTTGTTTCTTTATTCCAGATTAAAGGAACGGTCGGAATCATGCACACCAGCAAGACACTTTTTCTTTACAATACTTTTTTTAACCAAACACAATTCATGTAATTGTTATTATTTTTTGTTTACAAAAATTAATTTGTATACTTTAAATATTAGTAAATATGTGTATCATAACCGATATACAAAAAGTTTTATACTTTCTTTTTAAAGAAATCCTGAAAAAAACTGAAAATATCACATTCTAGACAAGAATACTCCCTTTAAGTAGGTAACGGACCTTTGCGCACCACCTTTGACTGGCTCTATCTAAGTAACTATTTATCAGACATCTTTGGGAGTAACATATTCTTGTTCAGTATATCGTATTTGTTGCAGAAGCTACAATACCGACACTAATAATGTCGCCATCTGTGGAATAAGAAGTTGCTCTATTATCGATAATTGAGATGATAATTGGTCAAATCTATGATCGTATTGGCGAATATTTCGTAATCGACAGACAATTGCTGCATAGCCTTCGCAGGAGCAACTTAATTTACTTAAAGTAGCATGTTATGGGACCAGTTCCTGTTTATTTTGTCGAATGTTTTTCTAGAAAGTTTAACACATCAAAGGGTTATATTTCCTCACAGATAGAAATATCAATTTTTAGCCGCATATTCAATGAAAGAAAGTGAAGAAACGTTCTTTTAACACGCAAAACAATATTTAATCTAAGTAAGTAGATCGAAGATCTATATAACAAATTTTTAAATAAGTATTATATAACATATTTGAAAGTTTCCACTGCGACGAAAACTATCATTTATTGTACAAAATTAATCAACGAGCAAATAAAAAAGTATACTAAGTAAATTTTGGGGGGGTCTCTTCAAATATATTTAAAGAAAATGATATTGATGAGCATATTGCAAAGTATAGCAAAGGGTATTTTGCTAACAGAACAATGTTCGATGAGATCGCTTGACTTAAACGTAATGAAGAACTTTTGAGAGTACATACAAGAGTAGAAGGCACAAGAGAAAAGAAATAAATAAATATTTATATCACACAGTAATAACATACTATTGAATAAAGATAAAGTATTATATAAATTATTGAAAAAGTTCAATGTTCTTACCTAACGAACATATTTAAAAAAAAAAAACTCCCGAACGAAATATTAACACTAGATTTGTGGACATTATTTGCACATATATTTTTTTTTAAATCTTTTACTTTATGTTGATGAATGTTCCGATTAAAGTATGTGAAAAGAGTAGAACTATCTGTCTAATTGTGTGAAGGACCGGACTATAGATATGATTTCATCAATAGACAATGTAGTAAGGCCGTTGCTATTAACGTTAATAAGCCTGCAGAGACTTGTATTAGTCGTAAAGACAATTTGGCGGATCTTGCAATGGAGAATATACTGTTTCTACTATGAAAAGTAATTTGTCATGTAGTCTAAGTTGCTTTACACATTTCTGAAGTGTACGAGTCTATGATCAACCAGCCTCAATGTATGTGTTGGCTTACCCATTATTCGAGTCTTTTGTGGGACACTATTTGTATATCAAACACACTCAAATGAAGAACAAAACATATAACAAACTTAATAATCTACAGGCATCATAGCAAATTTGACATAGGTGCGGTTATGTATGAATGCCGGAATTCTTGAACATTCATAGATTGTTGTGGCAGCAAAGAGACATTTGTCGATAAGTATGTATTGCGAATGCAAACTATCAGGAGGAGACTCTTTCCAATAGAGAGTCTACACCAATTTGTTGTTAGTTTGTGAGATATCATCTTAGAGTCTAATTATGGAAAAAGTTGCGAGAATGAAACCAGAAAAAATTATACGATTTAATGAAATTAATGGAAATTTAACCTATTTGTATGTGGCGCCGCCTCCCATGCTCGCCACCAGAGGGGTCGCGTTCTCACAAGCGCTCGACCAACCCCTCGATTGCTATATACGAGGGTGTTCGGCCACCCCTGGGAAAAATTGTAATCGGAGATTCTGGAGGCCAAAATAAAACAAAAATCAAGAGCACCAATTTCTTGATGAAAGCTTCGTTAACAAATTATTAACATTTAAAGTTCCGCCCGTACTGAATTTTTTTCTCGAAAATGCGCAGGATTTCGGGAATATGTCTATTCACCAAAAATGATTGTAATTGACCTCTGCGACCAAAAATAATTTTTTCAGAATGATTTGAAATTTTTTAATTAAATTTTTTAATAACTTTTTAACGAAGCTTCAGTCAAGAAATTGATATTTTTGATTTTCGTCTTATTTTGCCCTCTAGAAACTCCCGTTAAAATTTTTCCCAGGGGTGGCCGAACACCCTGTATACACTCCTCGACCGACTTCCTAATATCCCAACTCGTCTAAGGCAGGGCTTGCTAGAAAGCTTTACTGACGAGTCCGCTAGCAGGCCCGGACGAAATGCGCCCCCTTCTTTCCTTTTCTGTCCTTCTACGAATTCTCCGAGTTCCTAACCGCCGCAAAGCAGTGCCACATGTACTTAATCCCAGTTATCTCACAAGAATCAATAGATACAAGAAGTCTTAGGAGAGCTACCTTAGCGATAACAATTGTAC
Organism: Colletes latitarsis; assembly: GCF_051014445.1. NCBI lineage: Eukaryota > Metazoa > Arthropoda > Insecta > Hymenoptera > Colletidae > Colletes > Colletes latitarsis. The sequence continues at coordinate 3,188,763 of NC_135135.1, read as the reverse complement.
TAGCATCAATTCAACATGTAAGTGTGTTCTTTCCAATTCCTAATGCAATAGCATTTGTGATAACAGAGATAGTAGTATTTATCGTAGCTGCACTTAGCAATAGGAGTCTCTTGTATGACAGACTAGAACGCCGTATTTCATACCCGGCTAAGGCATGGAGACTGTATTTTGGAAGTATTGGAAGAGTAGCGTAGGAATTGTTATACTTGGACTTAACATCTCTGAAGAAAGCTATTGTATAAGACTATGTAAAAATAATCTTTTTCAATCACCAATTTAAACAACGGCAATTGTTACTTATGAAGAAAGGTTTGTGGAAAATGGTGAGTGAAATATGACCAGAACAACCCAGTGAGGACTAGACGAAAATGGATAGACAGGCAAGAACGAAAAACGAGTTAACGATCAACGACGACCAATTGGTACATATTCAAAAGGTCAAAACTGTAAAAGAAAAATGGCAAATGTTAAAGAATTATCACCAAAGAACGACATTGTTAAATAAGATATTTCTTTTAAAAAAATTATTCGATAAATGTCACTCTGAAAAATGTGCTATAAGTACTATAGTTGTTTGAAAACTTGTCGTCAGTTAAGAAAATAATTGAACGCGAATTTAAGAAATAATAGCAATGGCCAATTGTACAAAGAACTTATATAAGCTGAAAAACGAAAACGGGAAACGTGGCAACACTGACGCTAGAAGACAGAATAATAATTGTATTCGTGAATGACATATGATACTCGAACACAGAAATCATAACCATAAAGAAATGCGAAGTTAAGGAAATATGCGAGATTTACATAGAAGGAAAAATGTGCAGGAAACCGTTCCCTAAGGAATCAAACAGTCAAACGAAGGAAATTTTAGAACTGATTCATACGAACGTATGTGATCCCATGGAATCAATCACTCCAAGAGGTAAAAAAAATATACTCTTAATAATTGACGATTATAGTAGATACTGTCAGTTAAACCTAATGTGGTATATATCGAAAGTAAGCCAAAATACAAAAGTATATGTGGAAGAGAGAAAAACAAGTTCAATAAAAAAACCTAAAATAATATGATCAAATCGCAGAAAAGAATATATAAATCACAGATTGTTAGATTATCTAAATAAGAAAGGAATTGAAAATGAATTCACAGCTCTGTACAGTCATCAGCAAAATGGCAAGGCACAGAGGAAAAACAGATACCTCTTGGAGATGACAAGATGCATGCTGATCGACGCAAATTTGGACAAAAAATATTAAGGAGAGGCGGTTATAACGGCGAACTGCCTACAGGACTGTCTAATAGACTGTCATATAGGAAGAATCAATTCATGCGTTGTGAAGCATGGAACTAGAAGAAATCAGTATTACAGGACATTTACGCGCTCTGATTACAATCCTGACACAATTCCTGATAAAACTCAGACATTATATTTCGTTGGAGTAAATGAAAAATCTAAGGCGTTTCGATTTCTAAACATAAAAAACAGTACAAATAAGAAAACCGCTGAAGTAAAATGAGTTATTAAAAAATAATAACGCAGAATTAGAAACTGATAAAACAGCAAAAGAAGAAGAAAAAAGGGAAGAAGAACCAAAAAAACGAGGAATAGAGACAGTGTCAGGTGAGACTAGTGAAACGATGTGCGAAAGATCGGAGAGGAAAAATGAAGGCGTACAAGATTCATGGTCAGAAACTAAAGTCAATTGAGGAAGCGTTTGTAAATAAGTTTTGAAGACAAAAAAGAAAGGCCGATTTGTTACAAAGCCAGGTAGTAGTAGATCTGGCTTAGATCTAGATTTTTGGTATTAATTGTAATATAGTGAAGTATTTACACCTGTCAAGTAATTTTGAGAATACTACTAATCATCGCTGGAAGAGATAAATTGTTACAAATAGCCAAGACGAAATAATGAATATTGAAAAAAAATTGACAGAATTATACAAAAACACATTAAAGATATTATAAGCACATGTGAACTTGACAGTGAAAAAGAATCCGACATTCCGCTAGCTCCATGATACGAAGAATTGAACTGTAGCGACACCTCCTGCACTCGCCAGCAGAGGGATACGTTCAATCTGTACCTTTTTCACAAGCACTCGACAGATCCACCTATTCCTATACTCTTCGACCGACCTGATTGAATGTCCCGTCTAAGGCAAGGTCTCCTAGGATTACCTTATCGATGAGAGTTCTTCACTTGGAGGTTGAGGACGAAACGGCCTCCTCTCCTTTTTCCTCTCTTTACTTTCCTCCTGCTATTTCGCTTACTCACTTTCTCTATACAGCAAGCCGCCGCAGAACGACGAATCACGCTCGAAAACAACAAGAATTTCAGAGAACAATTGACAGTCTATGTTATACATTCTCACATCAAGATTGGATATATGTAAATGCATGTGGTAATGTTAAGCCGAAATAAACGATGAACAAATCGAGCAACACCGACTCTTTGGAAGTCAGGACAATAATAAAATATTTGAAGAAAACGATCGGATACAAATTGAAATTAGGAAGCAACAAAGAATAGGCAAACAATTTAATGGGATACGTCATCACGAACTGGGCGGAATTGTGAACAAACAGAGTTTATAGTGACTACATTCTAAAATACAAGAATAGTTCAATTGGTTAGATATGTAGGAAATAAGAGTAATGTGTAACCCCACATCAACACTGGAAGCAGAGTATGTATCCTTGAGTGAAGATTTCGAAGAGGAAATTAAATACCCAATCACCATACACAAAGCAATCAAAGCTGCATAAGACTAACGCAAAACCAGAAATTCAATAAAAGGACAAAACACATAGATACAAAAGTTCATTTTGTCCGGCATTTAGTGAAATGTAATAAAATCGTTACTAATTATCGTCCAACGAAATTTATAATTGCAGATCTATTGATGAAATCTTTGCAACAGACGAGAGTAACAAAGCTGTCGCAGCAATGCGAGCCGACGGACGACGCGGAAAATTGGGATGCCAACATGAGGAAGTGTGTTATGAAAACTACAATACCGACACTAATAATGTTGCCATCTGTGAAATAAAAAGTTGCTCAATTATCGATAATTGAAAAAGTAATTAGTACAATCGATGACCGTATTGACGAGTATTTACACAATTGAAACATTCATTTGCTGTATAGCCTTCGCAGTAGCAACTCGATTCACTTAAAGAAACGGTATTTCACAATATATCTGAAATATCAAATTTAACCAGAACTCAAATTTTTTTCTAATTCGTGCGGGTTCCTTTACCTTAATACTTATTTTTGTAACCTGACTACAATTTATGAATTCAAATTTATTTTCTTTAACATTTCATTTGAGAATTAAAGTTTTTAGTCCCATAATGAAAAGTATTGTCACCCATATATGGATATAGAAAATGAATCTGTAAATAAAAATTTATATTTTTATTTACTTTAAAAAAACCAAAGTTGACCTTCGAATATGACAATACTTAAGAAATAAAAAAGACATTGTAACTTTTTAAACGGACACCCTGTATAAGAACATATCTTATGCCATTTTTCTACCCTTCCTGCTCACTACCATAAATATCAAACGTACCTTATTTCCAAATTTGGTAATAGGAAACATGATTAAATTAGTTATGTCCTTCCAATTTCTGTTAAAAAAAGAATGGGCATTGAAATTTTAAAACGAATTTCAATTTCCCATTGAATTTCATACGTTTTTCTTTTGTATGAAGATTTATCGGGGCAATCAAAATAAATAGACCACATTGTCAACAAATAAATAAGATAATTCGTAAGATTTATCTATATTTTTTTGTTCGTTAATGAAACAAACTTTGTTGGAACAATTCTGTAAATTGAATTGCCTATAATTTACATAAATACTACCCAGTATTAACAATCGTGAAGTAATTTTATTTTTAAATTCGCCAATTAGCGTAACGCTGATATTGTGGTTCAAGATGCATTTTCAATTCTTCAAGTTCGTCGATTCCATCATCATTAAAATCATATAAATTGTTGCTATATTCTTCAGCGTATCTCCTTTCTTCTACTTCTGCATCTTCATTTCTATTTACCTCTTCCATTTCTTCATCGTCCATATTTCTTGTCTTACTTTGTGCTACAAAAACCATATCGATAATTTTGTACTGTATGTTTCCGTGTCTTCAACAATTTTTAATAACTATACGTTACATTTCTATTGTAAGTTATAACTAATATTCTAGCACAGTAAAGCAAAATTTTCATTTCTATTATAAGTTTTCTTTTTTCTCTTCTTTTTATGTATTATGAAAAAGATATTACAAATGCCAAAAATCATTAACAATGCTAGTTGAAAGCAAATTATATTTAAAAACCGAAAAAAATATTACATTGTTATATATAACACTGTTATCTTATAAAGAACAATGGTATAAATATTGTTTAGATTATTATGGTAAAATTTTGTATTTTAATTTTGTCTTCGTAATTAAATAGTATAATTGATAAAAAATTATGTTAAATCAGGTTTCAAGAAAATATATGATAAAAAAAAACTTGCCGATAAAAATAATCCGTTTTTCTAATACAAATAAAAATACATTACTTTACTGTATTCGTACAGAAACATATTCATAACAAATACTTTGCGTAAGTATACAAAAGACTAAGGAGACAAACATAATATAACTAAATGAAAAATAAACAAATGTTTGATAGAATTTATCTATATACATATAAATCTGTAAATACAAAAATATATATTGTTTTCTTCTTTTTAACAGAATAAAAAAATATATTACTTTTTCGTGTTAAATGTTAAAATAAAGTATTATATGGACAAAGAGTGTTACAGTTTCTTATTAGAAAAGGAAATTTATAAGAGAGTGATGAAAATTTAATAAGGTATTTCTTTTAGAGGAGAATTAATATGATTTCTTCATTAGTTAAACAAAAGTTATTATAATATTTGCAAGCGAGGCATAAGATAATGTTGAAATCAGCATAGCTAAGAAGTATTATTTCAGAAATAATAATTAAGTTTCATACAAAGTTATGTATACACGACTTTTGATTTATTATAGTACATAATTATGTTTATCCTCGATAGATGAAAATTATTTTTACAAAACAATACATATATCGTACTATTTTATAAAATCACATAACCACACAATGGATGACATTACTTCATTTTATTTATAGTTTAATCCTTAACAAATCCTTAATTCATCATGTATAGCAACGATGAATAAAACATAAAATCGATATATTACAATTATACAGAGTTTTGCATTTAGAATAATTTTTCTTTGTACGATCATATTATAATTTCTGTCATTTTAATAAAGTAAATGACAAAATCATAATATTGTTAAATCTTATAATAATATACGTTTTGATTCATATTCGATTAAGAATACAATTAATTGCATTCATTTTACAATTCCGTCGCGATATAGCAACAATAACGCTGCTTTGTTCAATATTAAAAAATTAATCTTACCTCACAAAAATCAATGAATTTTTAATTTTTTAAATATTCAACAGAACAAACTGTATAATTCGGTAGAGAAAACTTTTAATATTTATTCCTAACGTTAATATTATTAGGGGTGCACGGGTACCCGACAATTCGGGCTCTGGTACTTTTATCGAGCTCGGATCGGAACATGAAAACGACGAGTCGATTCGAGTTGGATACATGAAAATTTGTAAGATTCGAATACCCGAATCTTATGTCAAGTATCGGCTAATTTTATAATCAGATTTTACGGATATGCAGGTCGGCTTGAGTTCCTAAAACTTCCTGACATGTAGGTACCCGAGTGCTATCTCACTTGGCTTTGATTTCGAGTTCCCACTAAACATGATGCTTTGCTACTCGAATGTTACAAATTTTCATGTACTTCCACATTTTTAGTAAAATCCGATTGTAAAATCATCTTTCCCTTGATATAAGATTTGAGTACTCGAAAGTTTCTGATTCTCAGGTATTTTAAGACGTTACAAATTGTCGAATACCTGAACATTGAACATTTGGGTCCTGTCCCTTGTCACGCTGAATCCTCCCCAAGATTTCAGGTACCTGTACATCCCATATATATTACACAAACTTTCATATTTATAGTAAAAAAAGAATTCACTGTCAGTTTTCAATAAAGCTCCGATAAAAAAGAGCAATTTTTCGCATTACTCCTTCTCATTCATTGTTCAAATCAAATATCCAAAACAATGAAGAGTACGTACGCTGGAATACTAGATCACAAATATAGATATCCCTCGTCTTTAAAAAATGTGTATGTGTCTGTGTGGCGGGACGAGTAGTACAATCGGGCAGAGGGTGATTCTACATGCAAAGATAAAAGCCAGATTGGCAAACAATTGTCCGCAGGTACTGTTCATGAATAAGCGATGTACAGGGCGTTCGGCTACCTCTGGGAAAAATTTTAATGGGAGAATCTAAAGGCCAAAGTAAGACGAAAATCAAGGATATTAATTTGTTGATTGAGGCTTCGTTAAAAAGTTATGGAAACATTTCCGGCCACACAGTATATTTTCGGTAAAGAATTTTTTTCTCGAAAGTAAGTAGGATTTCGGAGATATGACTATCCATCAAAAATGATTGTAATTTGATTTGAATTTTTTAATTTAATTTTTTAATAACTTTTTAACGAAGTCTCAGTCAAGAAATTGATATTCTTGATTTTCGTCTTATTTTACCCTCTAGAATCTCCCATTAAAATTTTTCCCAGGGGTGGCCGAACACCTTGTACATGCAATGGACAAAGCCGAAATCTAGAAACTGTTCACGAACAAATAGTGATCTGCAGTTTGTCTTACATCCGTCCAGATTGAGAGATAATTGTTCGCAGACCCTCTTTGGCAATTTCTAGTTAAATTGTTATCAAACAATCTGCGGACAGTTCGCAGACAGTTTGCGGTCAATTATCTATCAGCCCAGACGGGCCTTAAGTTGAAAAAGAATGAACAACATTTTTCCATTTGAGCCTTCATTTTCGAGATAATTGAATTTGAAGATTTATCGAACACACGTGTGCAGACATCGACACTGTTATCGGTTGGACGTTCGATACTTGATATTATTTTTCCTAAATAAATAAATGCGGGAATCAAAGTGAAAATCAAAGTGCAGGGATCAGGGCAAAATAAAGTTTTTGTGAAAAGAACATATCGTTATCATTATTATTCGAAACGTGTGATTAGACACGATTTGTTTGACACGTCTGACCATTAATTACTTTTTCTATTTGCGTTGAAGTCTACATCGTACTTTATTGCACGCGTATTCTATAAATTTGCAATATTGAATATCTCGGAAAACGAAGCCTCGAACTAATTTTCACGTATAAGATCGGCACCCTGCACGAATACTCTCTGTACACATACAAAGATTCCATCTAAATATCTCCTCTATTTGTGCTGATACAAAAAACTATTTTGTATGTAGCTTAAATAGTATCAGGAGACCTGCATGTTACAAGAAAATCTTTTTTCCAAAGTCACTTTCTTTGGGATTTTTTCGAAATCATCAATATTTTTTCTTTTGCAAATAATTTTTTTGTTGCGTCACGTTGCAGAGTTAAAAATACGTACAATTATGTGCATAATATAACCTTAAAATGACTTTGAAAATTAAAATGGAACGAAAAATATTTGTTTTCCGAGATCTAATTATTTTCAATAAATATCGATAAATTTACCAATTGATATAATTCTGTTTTATGGTAAAAGGGATTAATGTTTACGACAAACATTTGAAAGAGTCGGACAGTCCCTTCTTTTACATTTTACAAATTGTATTATTGTAAATAGACACCATTTCGAACATCTATCTATGATAACAATTCAAAAAAAAATTCGTAACAAATACTAAAATATTCATGAAGAAATTTCCTAGAGATACCTAATTGTAGACATATTTATTTGCATTTACTGGTACTCGGACATCGTCTTCGTCTTTAACAAAACTCATTTCAAATTGTGTCATTAAATTATACGTTTCAAGTACCGTGGATTCAACATCTTTGGTTTAGGGGAAATTGATATAAAACAGATACCGCAAAATTAACAAGGATAAAAGGTCCTAAAGAAACCATGAGTTGCAACTCAACCGTTCCCGCGGAAAGGAAGAAATAATAATAATAATAAGTTTCAACAATTTGTAAACTTACTTTATTCATATTTTAAGGTCTTTGATTATCAATATCGAGTCTGCATTATCATTTCCATATTTACTGATGAATGTATAATATTCATCATTACTGTGATTGAACTGGCTATATTTACATTTTAAAATCAGATATCATATAAATAATGTTTCAGTCTATTATTGGTAATAGTTTATTAAGGTTCGATGGAGATACAAAAATGTGTATGAAATCCTTCGTGCTACTGATGCAGCAGCAAACAGTTATAAACAAAACCAATTCAATAACAATGATGATAGGTATTATACGTTCATCAGTAAATATGAAAATGATAACACATCGATCGACTTTGATAGTCATATTTGTCTTGGTCAAAGTCAATTTTGCAGCATCTTCCTTTACATCAATTTCGATCAAACTAAAGATATAGAATCCATTCATGACACCCTGTACATATTTAAACGTGTTAAAAAAAAATATCAATGACCTTAAAAAATCTGAAAAATGATCTTTAAAAACTATTGTTTGCAACGTATTGGTATCTTCATACCATTTACATTGCACGCAAAATATTTTTCGTATCATTACAGTTGGTGGAGATATTTAAGTGGAACACCCTGTACACACAGGGTGAATCACGAGAAACAAGACCCCCAGATATTTTTACTAATTATCGTTATATTAAAAAAGTTCTGAAAACAAAGTTTCACTGTTTGAAGTAATGTATACAATGATAGCAAAAAATTCTTTAAAAGAATTTTTTTACTCGATTTCAAAGTTATTGTTGAATGATTTTTATGGAATCATATTTTCTATTATAGTGTAGTGTAGTCGGCATCCTAAGTTGTGAATATAATCGCAGCTATGGCACGTTTGATATTATTAGTAGTAATAAAAGGTTATCTCTAAGTGTATATAAACATGATTATCAACAGGTTATAAATATGTGCATCTGTTACTGCTATGGAATTATCAAGACAATGTATCAAGACAGTGTTGTTGTACCTATGTTTAACCATGTGTTAATCAAAGGAAAAAAAGATGCATTTCATTTTCATTTATAGTGAAAATTATTGATACTTTAAACAAGCAGCTCGCTTGTAAAGAGATCGATTCCTTGATCGTAGGTAACCATCTGTTAAAATGTAGAATGCAACAAAAATGTTACTTACTACTTCGAGTCTTTCATTTGATTCCAATAAAGTAATTTGCACAACAATACTTTCGTTAACTAAATTTAAATTTCTCAGTCCAAGATCACTTCAAGGTCAGAGTACAATAAGTAAACGAATTTGTATTGACGTTGACTACAATGTACTATAATAAAAAATACATGAAATGTGGGATGACCTTGAAAGTTTTTTTTCCTATTATAGTATGCATCTTTCCAAATAGTGAAACTTTGTTTTCAGAACTTTTTTAATACAATGGTAAATAACGGAAATATTTCAGAGTCCGATTTCTCGTGACTTGCCCCATATATACAGGTTGTTCGGCCACACCTGAGAAAAATTTTAATGGGAGATTCTAGAGGCCAAAATAAGGCAAAAATTAAGAATACTAATTTGTTGCTGGAGGCTTCGTTAAAAAGTTATTAATGTTTAAAGTTCCGCCTGTACTGAATTTTTTTCTAGAAAGTGGGTAGGATTTCGGGGGTAGGTCTATTCACCAAAAATTGTTGTAATTGACCCCTGCAACCGAAAATAATTTTTCCAGAACGATTTCAAATTCTTTTTTTCGCCGAAAAATTTAGGCACCTACACTCTCTGTCCATTTTTCTTAAAAATTCATTTTTGATTGTTAGTAATTTTGTTTGACGCTCTACAGAAAAGTTGTCTAATATTTTTTTGTAGGTACCCATGGGCTCTGCTTGAGAAAAAAGTTTCATTGAAATATATTCACTATTGTAGGGGTTATGGCTATTTGAAAATTAGACCATTTTTATGGGGGTTTTCTCACTTTACAGGTTTAAGGAACAACTTTTTCAATATTTTTAGAATTTCTACATATTTTTCATAAAAATACGCGTAGTTTGCATTTTGAAATTTTAAAATCCTCCAATCCGTTCATAAGTTATGACGTTTTCAAGATACGCATGAAATTTCGAGGAGACATATCTGGCCTCACATTAGATTTTCGGTAAAGAATTTTTTTCTCGAAAGTGGGTAGGATTTCAAGGATATGTGTATTCACCAAAAATGATTGTAATTGAGCTCCGCAATCAAAAATAATTTTTTTAGAATGATTTGAAATTTTTTAATTTAATTTTTTAATAACTTTTTAACGAAGCCTCAATCGTGAAATTGATATTCTTGATTTTTGTCTTATTTTTGCCTCTAGAATCTCCTATTAAAATTTTTCCCACGGGTGGCCGAACACCCTGTATATATATATTTTTGATAAAATATAAATTTCTAACTTTCGTCAAATCCTCGTAGTTATTTACTCACCTCGTCGCGTGAATAACCGTCGACGGCTCGGCAACGTTAGCGCTCTCGTCGGAAATAATATCGACCGTCGCATTATTTCTCGCGTTCGCCGCAACCTTCGAACACATCGACGTAGCCACCGCGCATTTAATTGTATTCAGATACTTGTGGGTCATGTCGCTTATCGCGTCCGAATTCGTCAGCTTCACGCGTTGAACGATATTCGATCCAAATTTCCGGAACATGAATATATTGTCCATAGCATTACTACGCGTGTCATTTTTCTTTGAGGAATTTACACTTTTCTTCCAATTTCCAATTGAATATTTTTCATCAGTTTCAGAATCATTGTTTTCTTTGTATTTTTGTATTTTGTGAAATCCCATGCTTTCTTGACTGCTACGGCTGGTAGAAATGCTTTTCCCTTCGATTCTAGAAACTTCGTTCCCTCTTTGAAGATTCTCTAGCCTTTGAATTACAAAATTCATGTCAGAGTTCGATACTCGAGATAAGTCATTAATCGAGGTCTCCAATTTAATAGCTTTGTTCGGACAACTACTGGAAATAATTTCTGACGCGTTGTCTTCTTCGTCGGAAATCCTGTTGACATAATCGTCTACATAAAATATAAGATCTCTGGGAATAGACTTATCGAAGTATGTCACGCAACAATAAGCTCTCGGTATAGAAACAATGTCTATTTTCTTGAATCTACTGAACAAATTCACCATCAGCAGGTAACTGATTTTCGTTTCTTTCGGATCACGCGACTCAAAATATTTTTCGTTCTTTGCGGCGAGCATTTTTAATACTTCTTGTATTCTTAATGGATTCGTAACGTCTTTATAAATAACCGAAGTATATAAATCTGTACAGGGATCGTCTGAATCAATATTAATATCTTCGTACATGAAACTCTTCTTCGACGATCCTGATCTACTATTTACAATAGTGCTTTGCCAACTTTTTCCTACTTTATCGCTACGCACGTTTGTGAAATCTTTCCTACGATTATTATTATTATTATTATAAATACTATGCGTTTTGGTAACTTTATTATTTGAACAATTTCTTCCTACGTTCATCTCCCACGTCGCCGATTTATTATACACATTACAATCACACAATGAGAAATCGGTCTGCTTATTCTTTACGTTTAAAACAGAACCACTTTCGATATAATGCTTCGCGTTTAACTTTAATATTACTAAATTGTGCACATTCTCGATCCTATTTACAACGCGTGCGTCGTTTACATTCGTTACACCACGCATTATATTACAAAACAACGAGTTACTATCACTAGCAAAATTAATACTGTCCGTTAATCTTTTATCACACGTTTCTTTCGCCAGCATGGGATCTACTTTCTCCAGTGCTTCTTTCACGTCCTCGATGCTTGCTTTCAAAACAGACAAAGGTACAATAATGTTGTTCTCAGAGACGCCAGTTAATAAACCATTATTTAACATTTTCAAACTGACGATTGCCACGTTCGAAATAACATAATTTTCAGGTAATAAAAATTTCGATCGCACTTCTTCTGGCACTAATCGATCACCTAAACTGATCACATTAACTTCTTTCTTTAGACGAACGTCTAAGTGTTTATTGTCATTGTTATTATCGATTCTTTCTGTACCAATTACATTATTTTTAAGTTCTTTTCTGAGCAAAAAATTTGAATACAAGGGAAAGATGCTCGAGAAACCTTTAAAATTCAATATCCGTGACACATTAAAAAACTTCAACTTACTGTTTTCTTGTATAGAAGCACGTCTGTTCTCGTTTAAGTAACAATGGAAGTTCGTCCCATCTTGAAATGTGCTCTCAGAGTGCCCAATAGGAAAGAAACATTTCGGATGTTGGAATAGCGCGAGCAACTTTTCTAAATTCGGAGCCTCTTTCTGAGTGCAATTCTCGTCGGTGAGTACAGGTTCGTCGCTTAGTATAATACAACTTGAAAGTTTTTCGTCTTTTCTATAGTTCGTACAATTATTCTCTGAATTTTGCACGTCATGCTTTTCGTCAGTTACAGATTCGTCTAGCATAATACAAGTGGAAACTTCCTCGCCTTTATTATAATTGGTACAATTGTTCTCTGAGCTTTGTACGTCGAGAAATTCTTCGTTTTTACAAGCAACAGACTGCACACTTTGTTTTACACCTAATTTAGTGCTTATATGTCTCTTTTCCATTTCGTTTGGAATTAAGTAAGATATTTTGCTCGAAGTCTTCTGAAAATTTTCGGTATCTTGATGATTATCCGTTTCTAATTTAGATTGTGCACTGTCGATTTGAAAATTTAAATCGAAAGAAATGTCATCGTTGGACGTAGGAACGACTGGTTTAAGAGAAGGTATAGTATTTGCTGATTCAACGACCGAAACGCGAAATCTAGATGACCCACTTGCAGAAGAAGCGAGACAGGTTGGTGATTCAAGGGATATAGTAATTGGGGAGGAATTTGTTGAACATAATGACGTTTCCGGAACACGGGACACTACAAAACGGCTTCGAGATGGACTTGGTATCGGGCTAACTATCGGCGAAGAAGCTGGACTAAGGGCTGGGGAACGTAGACGACCTCCATTTATACGTTTCGGTTCGAGCATCGATCCACCTGATGCGTTACTCTGTATTGTAATCATGGTCGGTATAGAACATGGTAGAGTTTGACAGGTGAGCGAGATCTTACGAGAATTCGTGCTACAGAGAATGCTATGACGTGAACTATCAAAACCTTCGATGTTTTCTTCCGTAGTACGACTCTGTTCGTTCTCCGAGCAACGAACTTCGATCTCGGCTACCAGCTGCGAGTACTGGTGCAACGTCTCCGCTAGATCCTCCTGTTTTTGGCATAAAAGAAACAAACAATATTACGAAAGGGTTAAATTTTCTTTTTTTGTCATTTTGTAGTATTTGATAAGTGCAATCTCAAATTGTGAATTGTAATTGACAGAAATCATCTTCGGAGTTATTAATACTACAATACATCTGCATTTCGAATTATATCTTTGGTAAACCTTACGTTTAGGGGAGGCAGCTACGATGGCCTTGATCTTGACATATGCTGTCAAGGTCGCCCCCCTGAGTGATCCTCAGAAGGTTTTAGCCGTCGCTCATTTTTGATTAAAAAATTATTAATAAAAATGTATTATTAGTATTACACTAGAATCTGCGTATACGTATACTCAATGTGACCTTCACGTTCACACAATTTATGAAGATCACACTCTTGAGCATTCCCCAAAAAGTTATAGCTACCTCTTGTTTTTTATTAAAAAGTTATTAGTATATAAAAATTACCTGAAACAAAAAACAAGAATATGGAATTTCGTTCTAGGAGCCCTGCGGAGCACAAAATAAAACATCCCCCACGAGTTGAACAGTATCATATCAAATTCGTATTGCTGACTAGGGGGCGCAGCCCCCCAGACCCCCCTGAAAACTACACTGACTAATACCGACACCCATTTTTAATTAAATATAATTTAATATAATCGTTTTATTTAAATAAATATGTTATATAATATAATAAATATTATATGATTTTTATATGCTAATAACTGTTTAATAAAAAACAAGCGACGACTACAACCTCTTGGACGTTACTCAGGAGGGTGACCTTGACAACATATGTCACGGTCAAAGTCATCGGAGCTGCCTCCTCTAAATGTAACGTTTACCATATCTTTTATTATTGTATATTGTATTAGTATTTACGAATAGATTTACAAATTACGCGGAAACGAAAATTCATTTACGAACAGATTTAAAATTTGTATTTGTTATTTGCGAATAAAATTTTTCCAACTCTGCAATGGAGTGTTGCATTCTAAAAATATGTTTTTAATTAGTGGGCATGCGTTTAGAGAATTAGTAAAATATTCTAGCATAAGTAGTTCCACATTATGGTTTGACTAAAAACGTATTGAAGAATTATTTGACATGTTATTCGAATAATATATTCTCAACTTTGTTTCCACTTGTTTAATGGTTGTACAGATGATTCATTCACAGTGAACGTGAGATGCTCATTAGTAGACTGGAGATTTTTATACAAAATTAATATACAAAATATATGCAAAATAATGAAACCAACTGTATGATATACATATACATATTTTCATTAATTGTTTATGGTAATTTGCATTACAATATATAACTATAATGTTCTTTATATTGTCAACAGTAAGTTGATGCTTTTCTCGCTCAAGATTAATCTATATGTATGCTAAAAATGCGTATGTATAATTTTTCTAATACTTTGCATCAATTAAGTGTAATTACAGAACACGATAATTATATAATAAATAATTCAAAAACGAAAGTGGTATTTATCATATAAAATTCTATCTTTGTAAGATAAGGTCTAATAAAACAATGCCCCATACAACAGTTTCGCCTTTTACATGTATGACTATAGCCTGTACTTGAATCAATCTAAAATTTTAATTTCTTTGTCTTTCTTTAGGTCCCCTAAATTAAAAAAAAAATAACATGAAAAGATCGATAATAAAACTTCAAAATGTTACCATTTTTGTAATTATTAACTTTTTTCTTTTGTTCTGCTACTACTTATAGCCAAACCATACCAATTAAGAATTTTTCACGTGTTTTCATTTCAAACAAACAAAATGGCCGGAATCATGGACACCGTGAGACGACCTTTTTTTAAAACTGACTACATTTAAGAGTTTGTCACCAGTTTTAACTTTCTTTTGCCCAAACAATTTTAAAATGTCACTAAAACGTGTATAAAGAAATCTTGTTTTGCAAAAGGTGTTATAGTTTATTTGCAAAAATTCCTCATGAAAGCTTAAAAAACGTACTTCACACTAGAAGACCTCCTTAATTGTTATTTTCGATATAACTTCGAGACGAGTTTGGATTTTGCTTTCATCTTTTGGCGAATGTAGAAGAGGATGGCGAATGAAGCAAAAAGATGGTCGAAAATGAAATGATTTAAAAAACATATCGGTGAAACAGCGCTTACGCAAAAATGGAACTTCTTTATTTTTGTTTCTTTTTTAAATGAATATTTTACCAACATCTTTGGGAAGTTTTTCTGATTAAAATAAAACCAAACACGATACAATTTGTATCATATTTACGTATTAGTGAGTGACAATTACAACTCTTATTGTCTGAGTATTCGAATCCCCGAAATACTCATCGTAACTCGAATTTGGATCTAAAATCCAGATCTGAGAATCTGTATATCTGTAGTCGAATCTGGATCCTTCTTTTTGATGTTTCGAATATGGGGTTCCTTTTAAATCGATATCACATAAAAATAATGAGAAAGACTAAAATTAAGGAACGCAAAATTAGTATTTTTAATTATGTTTTATTAAGTTACTGAAACAAGTATAAATTCGTATTCTGTTACAAGAAAACTATGTAATTTACATTTTCGGATAATAAACACGATCTTTTCGCAATTACAATATTTCCTACGGTTAAAAAAACCCTTCCCGCACTTGCAGAATATACCGAAATACATAAATATCTTTGTGTTATCTGTGAAACTTTTGGGAACTTATTTTTTGCGATTCCCACCAACTTATATAATTGAGTTCATGATGAATTTGAGGTTCTGCTAAATACATATCAAATTCACTAACTACTGGTTCCTGATTATTTACTGTAGAATATATTAAATCTAATGTCACTTCCTTGGAATTGTGTGTATTTTGGGTATTATCATCTGACATATCACGTAATATATTTTTTACTTTTTCTCAAATTTCGTACCGCGCTGATATTTTTGATTCAAATTCCATATTTTTATATCGAGGATCTAGAAATCATGCAAGATAACAAGCGTTTACATTGCTTGTATGGGAATTCCACTCCAATCGGGATAGCGATGATAAGTCTACAGCAATTATAGTTTTAAAAGCTGTTATGGCATAACAATCATTATTATGTACTGTCAAATGTTTGTTCACAATGCTATATAGAGTGTTCGGCCACCTAACAATGGGAAATTTTTAATGGGGAAAAATTTTAATGGGGGATTCTAGAGGCCAAAATAAGTTCCCCTTCGGTAAGCTCGAAGGACCACCCAAACTGGTGTTTGGAAAAAAACCGATAACCTTGAAGTTCGTTGCTTCAAGGAAGAGCCCGATGCTGTTTTTAGTTACACAAGAATATTTCAAGACTTGTGGAGAGTCGAGTCGAGGGTGTAAAGCTCGATCAAACGAATCTAATTCCAAAACCTAATGCTACCCTTAACCTAACCTCGGCTCTCCCTACCAAGATGACGAAAACGCGTAGCGGTAACCGGTGGGAGGATTGGCTTGACCAATCCTCCAAATCGTCACCTTGACAGGGCGTTTCTTGCCTTTTGCAACATTCCTGCCCACCCTGCTGTCCAGTGTCCAAGTACACTATGCTAGGGTAAGCGAAAACGTTGCCCCTTTTTAAATAAACAATCTTTAGGGAAAGCCAAAGACCCCCAGACCCCGGTGGTCTACAGCTGTGTGCTACCGCGGGTTTATGATACGTCAATCGCTATTAAGGCAAGGAAGAGCTCCAAGGATTCCAAGTCCCGTGTGGAGTTTGGAGGTTCCTTAATGACCGTAACGTAATTTATCAAGTAAAAATGACTCGAGGTCCTAATCCTCAAAAATAGCAGAAAAGTCACGTCCGTATCATTAACCCCGCGATGTTAAGGTTCCTTTAGAATCCTTAACAAACGGTATGTCTTTTTATTTACATTCTGATAGGGTATTTCAAGACGAATACAATGACCTATTGGAAAGGTCATTCCTGGTCTGGGTTAGGCCAATTATAATGGAAAATAATTTACTTTGAAGAAATAATCAGCCCTTATGGCGTCACGCCACGCCGAGTGTTACCGTCGCTGCTGCTAGGCGGCCTCACTCGCGATACCGCGACACCAGTCGCGCGCAAGTAATGTTATCAGCACGTACCGATAAATACCGGGTCCCGACGCTCCAGAAGTCAAAACGTCCGGAGCGATCGAGTAACCCGTATTGTACAAAGCCTATTTTGACTGAATAAACGATCGAGGCTTCAGCCGGCATCCTGAAACTGACGTTCTACTTTTTTAGGTTGTCCAACTTGTCTTCCTTCAATGGGATGTGTTCGAGTGGGAGTGCGTTCGCAACCACTCAACCTCTATATCAATACCACTGACTCCTCCACCTGCCTTCACCTTGCGGGCCAGCGGGCCGAGAACGAACGAACGAGCGAGCGAAACCAACTTAGCGCAGGGAAGTTATACCCGAGCTTAGGAGCGATCACCCGGCGTACCGACTGAGTCAGCAAAAACCCCGACGCGCAGAACCGGAAGTTCCGACCGGAAGTTCTGCGACAATTTATCAAACAATAATACACGACTAATACAAGTGTTCCAAATTGTGACCTTGAACATTGATGCATGCTCTGAAGCGTTGCTTGACGGATAATACGGCATGTTGAATTTCAGTTGTATTTATCGCAGCACAAGCTCTTCTTATACAGGGTGTTCGGCCACCCATGGGAAAACTTTTAATGGGAAATTCTAGAGGCCAAAATAAGACGAAAATCAAGAATATCAATTTCTTAACTGAGCCCTCGTTAAAAAGTTATTAACAATTAAATTAAAAAATTTCAAATCGTCGTGGAAAAATTATTTCAATTACAATCATTTTTGGTCATTACACATACCCCCGAAATCCTACGCACTTTCGAGAAAAAAATTCCTGACCGAAAATCTAATTAGGCGCCTAAATTTTTCGACGAAAACAAAAAATTTCAAATCGTTCTGGAAAAATTATTTTTGGTTGCAGGGGTCAATTGCAATCATTTTTGGTGAATAGACATACCCCCAAAATCCTGCGCATTTTTGAGAAAAAAATTCAGTACTGGTGAAACTTTAAACGTTAATAACGTTTTAACGAAGCCTGAATCAACAAATTGGTATTCTTGATTTTTGTCTTATTTTGGCCTCTAGAATCCCCCATTAAAATTTTTCCCAGGGGTGGCCGAACACCCTGTATGTATGTATCGCTCGTTTACTGCACTAGTGATATGACTCAAAAAGATACAACTTGCGAATTTAAATTGTTTAACCAACTTATTTTACTCTGAGTTGTATCACGATTTCAGCAAATAAATGATAGGTCAATTAAATTACAATTCCTTTTTTCAGATGAGGATACACTTTGAAGAAAGGACAAATGTATATTATAATTTATGAAAAACAATAATAAAAATTATGTTGTACTTGATCTTGGTTAAATCACAAAACTGCCACAGACATGTTAAAAGTTTCAAAACAAGAAAAAGGAAAAATAAAAAATTTGTATTATTGCACTAGTGTTGCCTTAGCAATCTGAACCCGTATCGTATGACAATGTTCGACGACCGATCGTCAAGCGCGCCGCTATCTTGGGGAACCGCCCATAGGAAGGCACACTCGCCGGTACAGCGAGTGCTGGGTTCTAATAGTACGCAGTGGGGATAAGTAGAGGGGATACGATATTTGCCTGTATCGTGGACGAGTTCCGAGCTTATATAGAGAAAATACTATAATGTCAACAACCAGAGACGGCAAGGAAGTGTTTGACCATTTCCTCAATGTAAATTATTTTCCATCACAATTAGCCTAACTGAGACCAGGAATGACCTTTCCAATAGGTCATTGTATTCGTCTTGAAATACTCTATCAGAATATAATTAAAAAAACATACAGTTCCATTTAAAGAAACGGAGATGACCTTCATATCTCCTTGATGCCTCCACCTGTCAAAAAACTAGTAATATCGGATGATCAGTCCCTTGATACCAAATAATTTTTCCTATCACCAATAGCAGCCAAGTTATTCAGGTGGCCGGTTTTAAGTGCCTCATCCTGTATAATCGGGTGTACCATTGATGATGTTACAGTCTTCTTGGAACAAAGAACGACAGTAGCCATTTCGATCGGTTTTAGAACTTTTATTATACCTTCTAGCAGAGTCCAGTCACTTTCAATCATCTCTATTTTTTTAGCTACATTCAATTTTGTTATACTTCTGCCAAAAATACCAAACTAACTACAAGTTTATTTTTAAAGAATCTTTCGCACATATAAAATGCGGAATTCCATCTAATTGAATAACTCTGAGTAAGTTTTAATCGTTTTTGTTTTTTTTCAATAGCCCTTATGACTAAAACAAAATGATGGAAATAACCAACTGTTTTAGTGCTCTTAGTGCAAATATCTTCAATTTCACTTAAACTTAAACACTTTCTTACACTTAATTGTATAGTATGAGCGGAACAAGCAACTTCTTTGATACTCCTATTAAATTAACCCTTTGCACTATAATTGTTTTCCTAGTTTGTTCTCGGCCAACTCTGATTTAATTTTTGTGGTTTTGATATCACATGTTAGGTATAAAGTAATTGCTTGCAATTATTTAAAGTTTAATGTTATATTAACAAAACGATTGTTCAGAAAAAATGTATAATATCAAAATACGAATATTTAGTTTATTGTTATTTATATTTTTTTAAAGTATGGTATTTTTTGAAACAATCTCCTACATGTAAAAACGGCTTCCTGTCGCAAGTTTCACAAAAGTAGACTGTTATTCGCCTTCCATCTTTTATTTTTCGATTTGAACATACTAAACAATCATTATGTTTGCCTTAATAATTGAATTGCGCATGCGCATATAATTAATTTTATCAAACAACTGGGATGTTCATAGACATAAGTTTTATACGCAATTTAGTGCGATACAAGACTTTTATCTACATACACATAATTTCAAAGCATTTTTTAAATAAAACTGTTTCCCACTAATTTGTTTTATTAACGCCAGATATGACCTCAGAGTTTTAGGGAAAAATAGTTTTGTCAAGCCAGAGGTGACCTCATAGTGCAAAATGCATAGTGGATACTCGGATACTTAGACTTGAATTTGGACACCTGAGACCTGAATACTCGAAACTCGAATATTCAAAATTCGGATATCCATAAATCTGAGCAACATTAAGAGCCCTAGTAACAATATATAATTCATATTAATAGATAAATATGATCCAAATGATATCGCATTTGGTCTCATTTTAATCAGAAAAGCCTTACAAATACGGTGGTAAATATTTTATTTGAAATAAAATAAAAATAAAAAGGTTTTTATGTTGGATTAACACGACATGTCATACGGGTCTCCCCGGAGTGGTGGGAATAAATAACTAGCTGCTATGTTGTTCTACGTTTCTTAATTATACAATATTTAATGTACTTGTATATGGAATTACATGTGAAATATGACAAAAATATGCAAAAGTAAAGATGTGTGTTTCAAATGGCATCCGCAGCCAATCTACATGAAATTCGGAGGGAAGGAGGAGGGGAGAGGGATACCAAATAAAAAATTTTAGCTTCAGTAATTAACCCTCTATGGGTCGAATTTTTTTTCTTAAATATAAACTTGCAAGGTATTTACTTTGGTATTTCAGGTTAATGGTGCTGTCAACCGTCATCAATATTGTTATTGATTATCTCACAGACATTATTGGTATAATTAAGACGTATACGTCATCTAGTGAAAAAACTAAAATTATTTGGTAAAATGTCGATATATTAGCATGCAGCCTGAAAGTTACACGGGCCCACAGAGGGTTAAATAGTTTCCAGAATATTAATAAACATATATGTATATACGCATACAAACATCTTTTTTATGTAGTAATCGTCGTTGTTAGTCAGATTCCCACCAGAGATATTTTTTTCTGAGTGCCGCGGTCTTTGAGTCTACTAGTAAACAAATTTACAAGGTGTTCCGCCGAAAATGCACTTTTATATCAAATTTTAATTTTATTGGTTGAGGAGTGTTAATTTGCGATAAACTATTCTAATTCAACAGAATACATATACTATATTACCAGGTGTGGCGACTAATAATTTTTAATTTTTCTTTTAAAAAGAAAAAAAAAAATCCCATCTCTCTGACAATTTGTGGATGCCCTCCCAGAAAAACCGTTCATCTTTTGAAGTGATCCCGTCAACAAGCCATTCTTCGACATCTCCGTAATTGTTGAAGCGTTTCATGGAAAGTGCGTGAAACATTGATAAAAACAAGTGGTAGTTGGCAGTCTGGTGGCCACGCATCCGTTTGGTTGTCCAGATGGCAGGGGAGGTGAACTCCTATGTGGCGCATGCCCAGGTGGCGGATAGGGGCAGCTGCTGGGATAGGATGCGGGTGTGGAGTCATCACTCTAAGAGGGCTGGTGGCCACATCCTCGCATGGTATCCCAGAGGTCGGAGCGAAACTCCCGCAGACCAAACACCGGTATGAAAGTTTTGAGTGTGTGATTGGGCCGGGACATGGGATATTTGCCGCGAGTTTTACCTAAGGCCGCAAGTTGGCTAGTTGCCCGCGAGTCAGTCCTGCGGCCAACATAGCCCCGCGGCCGGCGGCTTAATCCCATGTCACGGGGCCGTGGGTGCTGGTGACCAGACATCTGCGGTTAAGTGGGAATGCCGTGGGAAGAGTGCCTTCCACCGGGAGGGGCCTGAAAAGGCACGACGCGGCGGGGGACTCTGTGATGTCTCAGTAGCGTTTCCGGTCCCCCGCCAGGCGCTTGAGGATGGTCACCGTGGGGTTTTAGCCGGTAAGAGTCCGACACTATATGAGAATTCCCCCACGTACAAAAAAAAAGTCTGGTGAGTACGGCGAATGGGGTAAGAGTTTCCAGCCAAATTCAGAAATGGTGTCTCTAACCGCTTTCGCTGTGTATGATGGATCGTTGTCGTGCAGTAAAATCACTTCCGTGTCTTATAGCCCATTCTTATCGCTTTTCGATCAATGCATTGTGCAAATTAATCATTTATTGACAGTAGCGAACGGTATTAACTGTTTCACCTAGTTTAAGAAACTCATGGTACACGACATCCTTCTGATCCCACCAAATGCACTGCATTGTCTTCTTTCCAAAGCGATTTGGCTTTGCAGTTGACTTCGCTGGTTGTTCTGGGACAACTCATGATTTTTTGCGTTTTGGGTTCTCAAAATATCTTGTGATCAAAAAGTACCCGGAATTTGTCAATAAAACGAAAATGGTTCAATTATTCATCGATACTTATTTTATTCCCTTCAAAGTAATCTCCATCGCAAGGAACATACATATTTCAACGCTTCTTACAATCTTCAAAACACTTTTCATAGGCCGATTTTGGAATTGCCTTCAGCTCCTTCTGTGAATCCATTCCGATGATTGTTGGTTCGTTTCGATGTCATATTGATAGACCCATATCTCATCACCGGTAATAATGCCTTCGAAAACATTTTGGCCCAAAAGAAACATTTCTTTGGCGACAGCAATGCAATGCTCTTTTTGCAAAACATTCAACACTCTCAGCACAAGCCCCGCTTCAACTCGTCTCATGCCCAAAACATCGTGCATAATGCTCTGCACCGATTCGAACAAGACACCAATATCGGCTGCTATCTCCCTGATGCTCCCACGACGATTTTCGAGCACAATTTTCTTAACTTTTTCAATGTTTTCGTTAGTCACAGAGGTAGATGGACGATCGGAACGAGGCAAATCATCAACCACAGTATAGCCCTCTTTTAACTTTTTGTACCACTCGTATATTTGTGTTTTCGACATTGTCGAGTCTCCGTAGGCTACTGTTAACATTTCCAACGCTTCCGCACATGATATTTTGTTAGAACACACAAAATTTTAGGCAGACTCTTTGCTGAACTAAATTCGACATAGCGAAATTCGCAGAGTACACCAAACAATGACTTGTTTAGAAGGCTATTACGCACAAACTATCTGACAGATTGCGCTTAAAAGTGACATGTAAACAACTGACAGATGTACCAACTTAGAACAAAAATGATTTTGACAATATCTCAAGCGCGGTTCGTTTAAATGAAAAATTCCGGATATTTTTTTATCACAAGGTCTATCCATTTTTCGTCTTCAGTCACAATGCGATGTCAAAAACTCTTTTTTACCACATGCCGAGAAAGCAAAGCTTTGCACACCGTTTTTCGCTTTTCCACTTGCCTGTCGTTCAGCTGCTGTGGTAACTATTTTCCTGCCTTCTGAATTTTTCCCATTGCATGCAGACGATCACAAATGGTTCGGCGACCAACATTTAATATCTTTGTTATTTGTTGTTGAGTTTGTGTATCGTCTGCGTCCAACAATGCTTGTAATGGGGCATCTTCAAATTTGTTTGGCTGACTTAGGCGTTCTTTATCTTTCAAGCCGAAATCACCACTTTTAAATCATCTAAACCAACGCACACAAGCGTCTTGCGTTGGTACATTGTCACCATAAGTTTTCACAAGTATACGACAGCTTTCACTCGCGTTTTTCTTCTGATTGAACAAGAAAAGCAGTGCGTGCCACAAATGCTCTTTATTTGGCTCGAAACTCGACATGTGTACCACACGGAAAAAATATGACGCTAACTCAAAATCGTTTAAACATCAATGGCGTTTTAAAAGGTGTTATCATAGCGACAAAATAGCATAAGAGTTTAGACTGTGAACCAAACGTGTGGCGGACCAGAGCCCTGCATTACCGACCGATCCTCTTGTCGGTTGTCGGAGGAAACAGATCCTACAACCACGCGTTGAAGCCATCTAAAAACAATCTTTTGTACGATCTCTCTCTGGCGTACGCCGAAACTCTGTATTTGAAAAACTTTCATTTCATACAAAATTAAATTGTTGATTTCGCTTGTTAAAGTTAAAGAGTTGGTGATCATTGGTGAATCCTAGTAACCATAGCTGGTGACCCCGATTTCGGTTAAATCAAAAAGCGTCATTCTAGTCTTTAAACACCACGCGCTGACATAAAAAAGAACATCAGCATCATGCCAAAAAGCACGCTGGATAGTAGCATGGCCGATCAGCATCCTGGCGCTTCCAACAATCAACCTAATCAGTCAAACGCTGAATTCATCCATGCAGTCAGAAGGCCTCAATTCCCCACTTTCATGAGGATGATCCAGACATATGGTTCTTCATCATCGAATCAGAATTTGCAGCAAGCAATATAAAGGCAGATCAAACCAAATATTCCGAAACTCTCAGAGCTTTTGATACTAGCACGATGAAACAAGTCACTGACATCCTAAGACATCCACCATCGACTAACAAATATGAAAACTTGAAGCATGCACTTCTCTCGCGAACCTCACTTTCCAGAGAACAGTAAATGCGTCAACTCCTAAGCAATCTAAAGCTGGAAGACAAAAAACCCTCTCAACTTTTACGAAAGATGCGTGATCTGGCCAAGAAAGATGTGAATGATGAACTTCTTCAACAATTGTGGATGGACAGGATGCCAGAGAAAATCAGACCACTGATATTGTTGACAAAAAAAGGTTTGAACGAAAAAGCGGAGATGGCTGACCTACTTCTTGACATTATCAAAGGTAACAATCATATAGACAGAGTCTCTTATGATCCATCGAGACGATTAACAAATGATCTGAACACTAAATTCAATGAAGTCATCATCACTCGATTTGAGGACATCACTGCTCGCCTGATCAAACTTGAAGCTGATACTCGACGTTCCAACGGGGATAGGAGGAACAGTAAATCGAGATCATGACTTGACTTTAAAGACAGGCCCCGATCAAATATAGACAAACATCAAAGCTCCCAAATAAGTAATAAATTTGGTCCCAAAGTGAACAAGTGCGAACAGAACTGTCCTTGGTTTGCTACCATGAACCTGGGAAACTAAAGCGGCTATCGTCAACAACGGCGGTTGGCGATAGCTTATCAAACACGCCAAAAGAATTTTTACTTCATGTCTGGGGCAGAAACTCACAAACTAAATTCTTGGAAGATATCGGATCTGTTGTCTCTGTCTTGCCAAGAAAATTTGCACCCTCATTCACCAAACGTTCTAATATTCTTTATGCTGCAAACGACACAGTTATTCATACTTATGGGAAAAAAGTAGTAACCGTTAACCTTGGTTTGAGACTCATAGGCCACAATGGTCTAGTAATTGATCTCCGAAATAGTAAGTTAATCGATTCAATAACAATTCTTAACATCAAAGGTCATCTGAACGTTCCCGCAATGTATGGACTTTCTACAATCAAGGGGAATTCTGAATTCTATCAAGTATCGCAACAATATATTGATATCACTAAGACAACAACTGTCTCTCTAAAGACACTTGACAGTCCAGTGTTCCAACATATAGTGGCAACTGGTCAACTCGTTTTTGAACGTTCAAGGAAATTATCAGGTAAAACATTCACAGCGGCAAAAAATGAAATTAATTCTCTTTTAGATCAAGGAATTTTACGTCTATCAAGCAGCCCGTGGGCTTGCCCAATCTATTTGGTGGAGAAAAAACGGGTGGCTACAGAATGTGTAGTGATTTCAGAAAGAAACTCTCAAACTATTCCTGATCGTTATCCACCACCATACATTCACGATTTATTTGAAAGACTTCATGGTAAATCTATCTTTTCCACTCTAAATCTCAATAAAGCCTACTGTTTAAAGATTGCATAATGCTGAGCGATTATCTTCGGCCGCAATTACCGTTAATCCTGTTTACGTATGTGACAATCCTGAGATTCTCTCTAGGATAAACTCCTGTTCCTCTATCCGAACATCGTTGTTAAAGCATCAGCTTTTAACACCTACCATCAGATTTCGATGACTCCTGAAGATATCCCAAAAACTGCTATTAACACTCCATTTGTGTTGTACGAGTATGTAACAATGCCTTTTGGCTTAAGTGGTATCACTCAAACAATGCAACGCTTCATGGACATCATATTCAGAGATCTGGACTATGTTCTCTGCTACATTGATGACATTATCATCGTTTCTCAATCCATGGAAGAACACAAAAAGCATCTAGCGACGGTCTTTGTACGCCTCAAGAGGCATAGTCTTACAATCAATGCGGAGAAAGATCAGCTAGGACAATCCGAAGTCACTTTCCTTGAACATAGAATCAAGAAAAATAAATATGAACCACCTAAAGATGAAATCGAAGCAATACGAGACTACCCCAGACCAAAAACTGTCAGCGATCTATGACGTTTTATAGATATGGTAAATTATTATTGCACATGCATTCCACAAATGGCTAAACTGCTGGCTCCACTCTGCGATTATTTCCAAAACTCAAAAAAAAAAAAAGCTGAAATGTTATTCGGTACAACCTTAAGAATTCCGGGAGACTTTTTCGTTCAAGAAGAACTACCTGCTGATCCCCAAGTCTTCGTGAAAAAGCATCAAGAGATAATGAGAGCAATAAGACCCACACCTACCGCTCAACACATCAATGCAAAGATGTTTGTTCTCCAAAACATGTGTACATGCACACACGTCTTTTTAAGACGCGATGAGGTGCATCCACCACTCTCGCCACCTTATTCTGGACCACATAGAATCATCAAAAGATTGGATGACCGAAGATTTGTCATAGATATTGACGGAAGAGAAAAAACAATTTCAGTTGATCGATTAAAGCCAGCATTCATTGCTAAAACTGACAGCGAATGCAAGAAGGCATGGATAAGCCTTTAAAAACATACCAGGCCAAAACCAACATTTTGTTGCATTACCGATCGATTCTCCTGTTAGTCGTCGAAGGAAACAAATTCGACAACTGCGCGTTGAAGACATCTAAAAACAATCTTTTGTTTGCTGAAACTCTGTATTTGAAAAGCTTTCATTTCATAAAAAATTAAATTGTTGATTTCGCTTGTTAAAGTTAAAAAATTCGTGATCATTGGTGAATCCTAGTAACATAAACCCTTGTTTCCAGTGTCATCTTTCAAAAAAAAATTAAGAATTATTAACCGCCACATCTGGTATAGTGTCACATTCGCTTCGGATTGCTACCAGTCCTTCACTCGACGAAATGAAACAAAATGAAAAATATCAAAACCTAACCTAGTATTCCGGAAACTATTAAATTTTCAAAGCTAAAATTTTATATTTGATATGCATTCGGCCTCCCCTCTAATCATTAAAAATTATATTTTTGTAATTTAACGATAAAACAAATGTTTACCCAAGTCCTATAATTTTATCTTTTTCCTATAAAAATATACATTTGCATAAATGTTCATAGTTGGCTCATTAGTTTTCAAAATATCGACGAACAAAGTAGTGGATGTCGGAATTGAGTTATAGCTGGTAAGAGAAGTGTGAAACCTTCAAGTGACCAATTTAATCAAAACTTTGTACAGTGTTAGATTTCAAGATTCTCAAAAATACGTTATTATTACGGTCAGAAATTCAATATTTTACGAATTATTTACGTTTAAAGTTTTTCTATATCTGTAAGAACTTGATGAAGAGAAACTGATCCTGGATGATCGTCCAGGTATAAATATGTTTTAACATAGAATGGAAATTGTTTACTTACTACTATCGTTTTCGGTTTGTCGTCCAAATCGACCTTGATGATGCTTCTGTTCTTTTTCATAGCCGAATTCAGAGCCCTTAATCCGGTCATTTGTATATCGTTATTTCGCAAGTCTATCCTCTAGAATAATAATAGAATATATACATATACATGGAAGATTATACATTTATATAGCATAATATTTTCAAGACAATTACTTGTAAAACCTGATTTATTTCAATGATCTCGGACAATGTGACGATTCCGTTACACGTAAGTTCAGTTGATTGGATCCCCAATTGCAATAAAATACGGTTCTTTTTTAATGCATCCTTTATGGCGAACAACAATTCATCGGTCAGCGTGTTCTTTCCAATATTTAATGTTTCTAAGGTTTTGTACAATGCCTACGTACATAAGTAACATAAATATATATGAGTCTCTTACAAGCCAAAGCAATTAACTCCACTTTTTGAACTTTTTAAAATTTGAGTGTTGTAATAATTCTGCCTAACACTATTAAAAGAAACCTTAAAAAAAATGTATATTACTTTGTCCATGTTTTTACTTGTCCCTTTTGTGGAGTTAATCGATTTGGCAAATGAACCAAATGTGTGTGTGTGTAATTATACAGGCTGTCCATTCAAAAAGTTACAATTAACAATGAATTTTCGAAGAGAAGCGTAACTTTTCTAATGAACATTCCATACAGTTAAATAAAGTTACATACTATAATGCGTGAAAAATAGGGAGACGATTTTTGCGTAAGTTGATTATTCCATAATATTAATACATTTAAGCCTTTACCATCCTTGTCTTCGTTTAATTGATTAATGAGACCTTCTAAGATATCGCGAACACCATCGTCTTGAATGTTATTGTTGCTAAAAAAGACCATTCATGCATAATGATAAAAATTACACTGACAAAGAAGGTTTTTTAGGTGTCCGCCTCCGATTGTTCTGAATTTTGGATATGTTTTAAAGGACCGAAAAATAAGATATACGTATTTTTTTATATCGGCCCGTTTTCATATTTAGGGGGTGAAACGACCCCCTGAAGTTTCAGCTACAATAGGCTATCTTAAAAACTATCATAGATAGAAGAATACTTCTTAAGGAAAAGTTTCATGGTTTGTTATGTACATATAAATGCTGGTTATCAATTTTGTAAAAAATAATTTGTTTATAACATTATTTTAAAAGAAATCACAATTTACATAATAACAAAAAAGAACGCAATTTCTTTTCTGAATCCATTGATATATCACATAGTATGTTTGTCTCTTACAATTTTGCGTATTTCAATATTATATACAGGGTGTTCGGCCACCCCTGGGAAAAATTTAAATGAGCGATACTAGAGGCCAAAATAAGACGAAAATCAAGAATACCAATTAGTTGATGGAGGCTTCGTTGCAAAGTTATTAACGTTTAAAGTTCCGCCTGAAACGCGGCAACCTGCGAGCAGATGCGTGAGCGCGGTAGGTCAGGAGACGGTGTGTTAGAGGAACCGAGGTTACCGACTTATCGATCGCCTTTCGTTTCTGCGTCAACTCCTCGGACGGCGAACATGGTACGTTGAATAAGATACGACAGCCGCTCGTTTTTGCGTCAACTCCCAGGAAGGCAAACGCATATCGTCGAATGGGATTCAACCTGTCTTATGAACATCCGGAGGGGCATATCAAAACTCGCCCGACAAGATGTTCACAGAGAGAGGGTGAATGCCTCTTTGAACACACACATTTTTTTTTTTTCACAAAAATCACCCACACGCGAGCGTACACGCATCGCGATTGTCCCGTCCGCGAATGTCCACGTGTACGCGCACCGCGATTGTCCCGTCCGCGAGTGTCCAGAAATAAATACTTTCATAGAAAAACCACAATTTTTCTTGCAATATACAAGTTTTCCAAAAACCCGAGCCACACGCGAGCATACACGCATCGCGATTGTCCCGTCCGCGAATGTCCACGTGTACGCGCACCGCGATTGTCCCGACCGCGAGTGTCCACAAATAAATACTTTTGTAGATGAACCACTATACTTTTTTCCCAAAAACAGAGTCACACGCGAGCATACACGCATCGCGATTGTCCCGTCCGCGAATGTTCACGTGTACGCGCACCGCAATTGTCCCGACCGCGAGTGTCGACAAATAAATACTTTTGTAGATGAACCACTATACTTTTTTTCCAAAAACAGAGTCACACGCGAGCATACACGCATCGCGATTGTCCCGTCCGCGAATGTTCACGTGTACGCGCACCGCGATTGTCCCGTCCGCGAGTGTCGACAAATAAATACTTTTGTAGATGAACCACTATACTTTTTTTCCAAAAACAGAGTCACACGCGAGCATACACGCATCGCGATTGTCCCGTCCGCGAATGTCCACGTGTACGCGCACCGCGATTGTCCCGTCCGCGAGTGTCCACATATTGTCAGATAACTGCCCTGCCTCACAATAAATGTTCCACATGGCCACCATTCTCTTGTAGGCACAGCTGCATCCTTCGGTGAAAATTTTGACGCATATTTTCCAAATTAGCCCCTTCTCTTAACTCAATAATATCCGCTGATAATGTAATGCGGTGTTTGAGTTCTTCGGGCGAGTTTACTGGCATGGAGTAAACTAAATCCTTCAAGTGGCCCCAATAGAAGAAATCAAGGGGGTTGAAATCGGGCGAACGAGCAGGCCACGGCGTAGGTCCTCCTCGTCCAATCCACTTGTGTCCAAAATAAGCGTTTAAATGTCCGCGTACTGCCAGTGTGGAATGGGGCGGTGCACCGTCATGCATGTACCACATGCTTCTGCGTACATCTAGTGGTTCATCTTCCAAAAGGTTTGGCAACTGCGTTTCCAAAAATTCGAGGTACAATTGTCCTGTTAAACGGTGTGGGAAGACCACAGGACCAATAATTTTATTGCCAAGTATTCCTGCCCAAATATTGACAGAAAACTGGCGTTGTGTATTTACTTCGTAAACCGCGTGTGGGTTTTCTTCTGCCCAAATATGGGCATTGTGTGTGTTTACTGTACCGTGGCGATTGAACGTTGCCTCGTCGGTAAACAGTATGTTTGAGATAAAATCTTCATTATCTCTAATCATTGATAATATCCATGTGCAAAAATCTTTTCGTTTTGCAAAATCACCCTCTTCTATTTCTTGTACCCGTTGGAAATGGTATGGGTGCAGTTGCCTCTGCTTTAATACCTGCCAAACAGTCGAATTACTGACTTGCTCGGCTGCTGCAATTCTCCGTGTGCTGGTGCTCGGATCTTCTTCAATTCTTCGAATGATTCTTTCCTCCAATTGTTCGGGCTGTTGGTCGCGCCCACCAGTTGGACGGGTCAGGACCGACCCCGTGTCTCGCAAACGCTGGTACGTTCGTGTAAATGTCTTCCTGTCCGGTAATTGCCTATCGGGGTACTTTTCGGCATAAATGCGACGTGCTTCGCAGGCATTGCCTTCTGCTGCCCCGTAGCACATAATTACATCGGACAGTTCGACCAGCGTGTAATTGGTACCCGACATTTTTTTCGGTCCCGCGCCGCGCACTACACAACACAAACCACGCACACACACTACACTACACTACACTACACTACACAACACAATCCGCGAACTTACGTATTTCACGCACTGTTATTGAATAAAAAATAAATACTGGAAGAAAAATGAAAATTATATTTAATTGCTAAATATTAAATTGCAGTTCTAGTCGTTTTAAGCTCTCTTAGGTCTGTATTCGTTGGCGATTGCCTTCGAAATGAGAAAAGACAAACGAATGACGGAGTGGTGAGAAAAGCAGACACATACTATTACAGTGCCGACCTCGCGGCCTACGAATCACGTGGACGTGAATTCGGCACTTTGACATCGATATCGACGTAAGCGAAACAAGGAGAGTGTAAATCTTTCCTTATTGCTCTCGTATAACTGAAATTCGACTGACGCCGCTGCTATCCGATTTCGACTCCAATCTGCCCCAACAGTTAATAACATCAGGACTAAATACATTGTAACAATTTCCAGGTATGTTCTGGGTGTGTATCGCCGGAAAAAGGCAACTTTAATCATAAATTAATTTATTATTTATAAAAGTCCCAACATTTTTACGTCCCGACTTATGTAGGCATAAGTACGGTAATGGTAAAAATTTCCAGAATTTTGTTTACGGAAATACACGTTCTAATCCTTTGCGGTCGGTGTCCCCGTAGCGGGAACCATCAAAAATCCTAACAATGACAAAACTCTATCGTTCCCTACGCCTCGTGATTCAAATGTTTCGGTCGACTTACGAGATAATAATGTATGATGGTTCATAGAAATTTCTGGAAATTCTGGAACCGAAACATTTGAATCACGAGGCGTAGGGAACGATAGAGTTTTGTCATTGTTAGGATTTTTGATGGTTCCCGCTACGGGGACACCGACCGCAAAGGATTAGAACGTGTATTTCCGTAAACAAAATTCTGGAAATTTTTACCATTACCGTACTTATGCCTACATAAGTCGGGACGTAAAAATGTTGGGACTTTTATAAATAATAAATTAATTTATGATTAAAGTTGCCTTTTTCCGGCGATACACACCCAGAACATACCTGGAAATTGTTACAATGTATTTAGTCCTGATGTTATTAACTGTTGGGGCAGATTGGAGTCGAAATCGGATAGCAGCGGCGTCAGTCGAATTTCAGTTATACGAGAGCAATAAGGAAAGATTTACACTCTCCTTGTTTCGCTTACGTCGATATCGATGTCAAAGTGCCGAATTCACGTCCACGTGATTCGTAGGCCGCGAGGTCGGCACTGTAATAGTATGTGTCTGCTTTTCTCACCACTCCGTCATTCGTTTGTCTTTTCTCATTTCGAAGGCAATCGCCAACGAATACAGACCTAAGAGAGCTTAAAACGACTAGAACTGCAATTTAATATTTAGCAATTAAATATA
Source organism: Colletes latitarsis (assembly GCF_051014445.1). Taxonomy (NCBI): domain Eukaryota; kingdom Metazoa; phylum Arthropoda; class Insecta; order Hymenoptera; family Colletidae; genus Colletes; species Colletes latitarsis. Next base: position 3,155,854 of record NC_135135.1, on the reverse strand, counting down.
ATTTTCATTTTTCTTCCAGTATTTATTTTTTATTCAATAACAGTGCGTGAAATACGTAAGTTCGCGGATTGTGTTGTGTAGTGTAGTGTAGTGTAGTGTAGTGTGTGTGCGTGGTTTGTGTTGTGTAGTGCGCGGCGCGGGACCGAAAAAAATGTCGGGTACCAATTACACGCTGGTCGAACTGTCCGATGTAATTATGTGCTACGGGGCAGCAGAAGGCAATGCCTGCGAAGCACGTCGCATTTATGCCGAAAAGTACCCCGATAGGCAATTACCGGACAGGAAGACATTTACACGAACGTACCAGCGTTTGCGAGACACGGGGTCGGTCCTGACCCGTCCAACTGGTGGGCGCGACCAACAGCCCGAACAATTGGAGGAAAGAATCATTCGAAGAATTGAAGAAGATCCGAGCACCAGCACACGGAGAATTGCAGCAGCCGAGCAAGTCAGTAATTCGACTGTTTGGCAGGTATTAAAGCAGAGGCAACTGCACCCATACCATTTCCAACGGGTACAAGAAATAGAAGAGGGTGATTTTGCAAAACGAAAAGATTTTTGCACATGGATATTATCAATGATTAGAGATAATGAAGATTTTATCTCAAACATACTGTTTACCGACGAGGCAACGTTCAATCGCCACGGTACAGTAAACACACACAATGCCCATATTTGGGCAGAAGAAAACCCACACGCGGTTTACGAAGTAAATACACAACGCCAGTTTTCTGTCAATATTTGGGCAGGAATACTTGGCAATAAAATTATTGGTCCTGTGGTCTTCCCACACCGTTTAACAGGACAATTGTACCTCGAATTTTTGGAAACGCAGTTGCCAAACCTTTTGGAAGATGAACCACTAGATGTACGCAGAAGCATGTGGTACATGCATGACGGTGCACCGCCCCATTCCACACTGGCAGTACGCGGACATTTAAACGCTTATTTTGGACACAAGTGGATTGGACGAGGAGGACCTACGCCGTGGCCTGCTCGTTCGCCCGATTTCAACCCCCTTGATTTCTTCTATTGGGGCCACTTGAAGGATTTAGTTTACTCCATGCCAGTAAACTCGCCCGAAGAACTCAAACACCGCATTACATTATCAGCGGATATTATTGAGTTAAGAGAAGGGGCTAATTTGGAAAATATGCGTCAAAATTTTCACCGAAGGATGCAGCTGTGCCTACAAGAGAATGGTGGCCATGTGGAACATTTATTGTGAGGCAGGGCAGTTATCTGACAATATGTGGACACTCGCGGACGGGACAATCGCGGTGCGCGTACACGTGGACATTCGCGGACGGGACAATCGCGATGCGTGTATGCTCGCGTGTGACTCTGTTTTTGGAAAAAAAGTATAGTGGTTCATCTACAAAAGTATTTATTTGTCGACACTCGCGGACGGGACAATCGCGGTGCGCGTACACGTGAACATTCGCGGACGGGACAATCGCGATGCGTGTATGCTCGCGTGTGACTCTGTTTTTGGAAAAAAAGTATAGTGGTTCATCTACAAAAGTATTTATTTGTCGACACTCGCGGTCGGGACAATTGCGGTGCGCGTACACGTGAACATTCGCGGACGGGACAATCGCGATGCGTGTATGCTCGCGTGTGACTCTGTTTTTGGGAAAAAAGTATAGTGGTTCATCTACAAAAGTATTTATTTGTGGACACTCGCGGTCGGGACAATCGCGGTGCGCGTACACGTGGACATTCGCGGACGGGACAATCGCGATGCGTGTATGCTCGCGTGTGGCTCGGGTTTTTGGAAAACTTGTATATTGCAAGAAAAATTGTGGTTTTTCTATGAAAGTATTTATTTCTGGACACTCGCGGACGGGACAATCGCGGTGCGCGTACACGTGGACATTCGCGGACGGGACAATCGCGATGCGTGTACGCTCGCGTGTGGGTGATTTTTGTGAAAAAAAAAAAATGTGTGTGTTCAAAGAGGCATTCACCCTCTCTCTGTGAACATCTTGTCGGGCGAGTTTTGATATGCCCCTCCGGATGTTCATAAGACAGGTTGAATCCCATTCGACGATATGCGTTTGCCTTCCTGGGAGTTGACGCAAAAACGAGCGGCTGTCGTATCTTATTCAACGTACCATGTTCGCCGTCCGAGGAGTTGACGCAGAAACGAAAGGCGATCGATAAGTCGGTAACCTCGGTTCCTCTAACACACCGTCTCCTGACCTACCGCGCTCACGCATCTGCTCGCAGGTTGCCGCGTTTCAGGCGGAACTTTAAACGTTAATAACTTTGCAACGAAGCCTCCATCAACTAATTGGTATTCTTGATTTTCGTCTTATTTTGGCCTCTAGTATCGCTCATTTAAATTTTTCCCAGGGGTGGCCGAACACCCTGTATGTGTTGCGCACAAACATCGAGTGGCGGTCATACCAGATATGACGTGCGGTCGATGTCTTTCTTGGGACGATATCTTTTGGCAAACAACATATATGATCAATTACACGTTATTTCTTTCTTTCGTTATTTATTTCTTTCTTTCTGACACTACAATCTATACATATGTATATCATACGACCAGGGAAGCTCTGTCGACTAAGCATGAGATATATCATTTGACTCTAAATGGGTATTAACGCCATAAAATAGTATCAGTGAATGCATAAAGAAGAGGTTCTTATTACGCACTAAACAAGCAGTAAACAATTAATCATATATGTATATATAATTCTTTAAACTATCATTCATGCACTCTGCACTTTTCTATCGTCATTATATCGTATGGAACGTCATTTTATATTTTTATACGCTCAACAATAGCAGTGTATCAAATTATGAGTTATTTTTTGCGAAGCTGTGCTCTATATATACCTCGACGATTGGTTAGTTGTAAAGTCAAATTCGAGCGTTCGACATGATCACAGCATTTATTTTGTAATACAGTGATTAAAAATGATTATCAATCCGATGAATGTGATTAATTTGCTATTAGCAACATTTCAAACAATGTATTTAATGGATACTCCTGTAACAAGAGAGGAAGTACAACTCAAGGAAACCATTCAAAAAATGTTGCTCGATAGCATATTTAAATTTAATGAAATTGAAGTTTCCGAAGAAAGGTCATTGGACTTTTTGGATCAATTTAAAGAATGTGAGGTTGAGGCTGTTGATGAAGATGATGCAGACGAAAATTGGTCTGGGGAGACATATATTGGAGTTTGTTCGCAGCGTGACAAAGACGTTGATGTTGATTATAAATGGAATGCAGTTGCGTTTTGGAAAGGTGGAGAAAAAAGACGTAGACTTGCTACCGTTCAACATAATTTTAAACTTGTTTCATCTGAACGACAATTACGAAGATGGACTCATCAAATTGAAGCAAGAGGAACTAGAAAAGAAAGATTGGCTCAAATTTCCGAGTTCGTAATAACAAATTTGAAGAGAGCTATTGATTCCGGTTATATTTTGCATGATAGAGATATTCGACGGTGGGCTTTACAAGCATATAAGAAACAAGGTAACGATTATATGACATTTAAAGCTTCCAAAACATGGCCGTATAATTTTAAAAAAGCTCATCGTATTGTTTCTCGAAAAGTAACAAAATTTGTAACACGAAAGACAATAGAAGACGATGAAGTATTGAAAGTTAAAGCTACGGATTTTGTCAATGAAGTAAAACCTTTGATTACGAGATACGGGCATAAAAATTTGTACAATTCAGACCAGAGTGGATTTCAATTAGAAATACATTCTGGGCGAACCCTAGCGGTGAAAAACCAAAAGAAAGTAGATTGTGTTGTACAATCTGTACCTTCAACATCGCACAGTTACAGAATACAACCAACAATAACTGCTGATGGAAGATTGCTGTCACCCCTTTTTAGGGTTTTGCAAGAAGCAAATGGACAATTTGGACCAACAGTTCAGAAAACATTATTTAAACCGACTAACGTATACGTGACTGCATCAAAATCTGGGAAACTCACTTCTGGTAACCAATATCTAAAAATTATCTTTGATTAAAAATTACCGGTACACATGTGTATAATTACTAAAGATTTTAATATAATATTACAGCACATTTTAAAATCTGGTTGGAAGAGCTCTTTTTCACCAATACTAAAACAACGTCTGTGTTGCTATTAGACTCCTGGAGTGGACATTGTGAGCAAGATGTATGTAATGCGAAATCAACGGGTAAAGAAATTATAATTAAGACGATACCAAAGGGTACCACCTGATGAATCCAACCTCTAGATGTTTATGGATTTAGGGTGTGGAAAAATTATGTTTGACGTTTTTCCGATGATGTACTGTTACATGATTACGACGTTAATCTTCATTTAAAGAATAATGTAATTAAATTACAATCACTTGTACACAATCAACCGTCTTCACCAAGATATAAAAATCTATTCCAGTATGCTTGGTACAAAAGTAGTTATACAGAAGAAAAATCAGATTTTGTGAATCCTGTAGACTTTGCTTTTAAACAGAACACACAAATTAAATGTGCACTCTGTGATGAAACATCGATAGTTAGATGTTCTTGGTGTAAAAAAGCATTTTGTTTAAAACATTTTTTTCATGAATATCACTTCTGCGACAAATTTGAATATTAAGTGAATCATTTTATAAACTTCATACATTATGTAAAAAATTCAGGTAATAAATTTATACCTAAATTTAGAAATTAAATCATGTTAGTAGTACCGGAAATTATATTCCTTACCATATGTATGTATCGCATATTAATACGTAAATACTAAAGTAATTCTTATTAATATTGTAAGGTATAAATAACTTTACTAGTGCCTAGTAAACATAGTAAACACCAGATATTATAATGAACATTAACCATGCATTATATCTGGTATGACCGCCACCCGATGTGTGTGCGGAACACATATAATATAATATTGAAATACGCAAAATTGTAAGAGACAAACATACTATGTGATATATCAATGGATTCAGAAAAGAAATTGCGTTCTTTTTTGTTATTATGTAAATTGTGATTTCTTTTAAAATAATATTATAAAGAAATTATTTTTTACAAAATTGATAATCAGCATTTATATGTACATAACAAACCATGAAACTTTTCCTTAAGAAGTTTTCTTCTATCTATGATAGTTTTTAAGATAGCCTATTGTAGCTGAAACTTTAGGGGGTCGTTTCACCCCCTAAATATGAAAACGGGCCGATATAAAAAATACGTATATCTTATTTTTCGGTCCTTTAAAACATATCCAAAATTCAGAACAATCGGAGGCGGACACCTGAAAAACCTTCCTTGTAAGCAAGAACAATTTGATCTAATCGACTAATATACAGGATGAGTCATTTAAATCAATCCACTCAAATATCTTTGAAATTGTTGGCAAAAATGTTTCGGACAAAAGTTAAGTGGTTTCAGAGAATATACAACTTGATGCTAATATGTTTTCCCTATCACGACGCGCAGAGGGCATACGCAAGTTAATTTTTATTTTTCTAAGTGAAATCATATATTTTTGAACGCATCATTTGGTACAATTCGTCGATCCCTGCATACAAATACTAAGTCACTTATGTCGAAAAATTATTAATTTTGAAGGTATTGTGGGTGACGAAAGAATCGCAAAGATAAACACTGCCGAAAGGCAAGAGACCGCGAGAGCGAGAGTGAGAGAGAGAGTGAGAGCGTACGCGCGAGCGAGAGAAGTGTAAAGGGCAATAGACGCCGAAATCGGTGTGGCAATGAACGTGTGCGAGAACCCAAATATAAGAAAGCGAACGATAGAAGACAGGTTCAGAGTGTATTATGCGAGCGTGACGTATAGAGAAATTGCGAAATAAAAAACCTGTGAGTGCACCGAGATTACGAGGGATAATTCTCTAAATCGACATCACGAAACCATATCCCTACAGTATTTTAGTTTTAATATTGTAGATCGCAGTAGTACAAGTATAATATTATTAAAATTAAAATATCTTCGAAGCTAATGATTTTTCGCTATAAGTGGTTCAGTAGAAACTTGTATATACGTAATAACGTACTGCACCAGTCGATGCATTGAAAAATATATAATTCTATTTAAGAAAACAAAGTTGACTTTCATATGCCCTTTACGCATCCACTTAAAAAAAAACTTAATCATATCAGACTATGAAATGTCTTTTTATATCATCAACAATTCCAAAGATATTCGAGCGGATCAATTTAAACGGGCCACCTTATACAGGGTGTTACGTTTAAGTGCGAATAATGGAATATCTCATGAGATATTGAAGGTACCAAAAAAGTGTTCTTACAAAAGTTGTTTTATTTAAAGAGGCAAATTATGTGGTATAAATAATTTTGGTAAACCTTACGTTTAGAGGAGTCAGCTCTGATGACCTTGACCTTGACATATGTTGCCAAGATCATCCTCTCGAGTAACATCTAAGAGGTTTTAGCCATTCCTCGTTTTTTATTAAAAAGTTATTAGCATATAAAAATCATATAATAAATCGATAATAAATAGACGATCACTGTGGTATAATATATGAAACAGTTGATAAGTATGTAAAATGAAAATTTAATCGGTATTTAAATGATCTAATGGATATACAGAACTCATTATTTAAAAGAAACTCTCAATGCGGTTGTCAAAATTACAAATTCTTTTAAATAAAAATTCTGCGAAGTAATTCCTATTGTGGGGGATTCGTATAGAAGAAGGTCGGTAAATAAAACGCAATTCACACACATGATTTATCCGCGGGAACACAAATGTTCATTAAATATTCGCGCTATACTAAGTACGTATGAATGTGTAGCAACCATTGTGTAGCAACCATTGTATGTAACTTGGGCGAAGATGTCGGCCATTTTCCTCGATCCTCACCTCGCAGTATCTTCGCAGGGGGCCTTTCGTGAATCGTACCGAGCAAGTCGATTCACATGCACAACCCTTGTTTTGGACTTCGGGGAACGGACTATCCGGTAAATCAACTCATTCAGCCGATTTTTCACCTCATAGGGTCCTTCCCAGTCGTATTGAAGCTTCGGACATCTCCCCTTCATCCTTCGAGGATTGTTTAGCCACACCTTCTCTCCTGAAGCAAAGGAAATTGATCTCAAGAACGAATCATACCACGATTTCGTCCTCTCCGAACAAATTCGCATCCGCTGTCGAACGAATTTGTGAACTTCTTCAATTCTTTTCCTGGTTTCTTCAATGAAATCATTTTCTTCCTTTCGCTCAGCAGGAACAGCTCCCCTTAGAAGATCCAGAGGAAGGCTCAGCTCCCGTCCCGTGAGGACCATCGACGGAGTATTCTGTGTCACTTCATGCTGCGAGGAACGATATGCGAGCAAGAAGGTTGGAATCCACTAGTCCCAGTCCTTTTGATGTTCTCCAACAAACTGAGACAAATATCGCAACAAGTTTCTAATCATTCGCTCAACGAGCCCGTCCGAGTGAGGGTGTAATGAAGTTGTCCTTGTCTTCTTAATTCCAAGAATCTTCATCAGTTCTCTGAAGATGCTTGATTCAAAACTCCGACCCTGATCAGAGTGTAGCTCGAGCGGAACTCCATGTCGGCTTATCACCTCCTTCAGCAACGCTGTGGAAATCGTTGTCGCCCGCTGGTTAGGAAGTGGAATCATCTCTGGCCAATTCGAAAAATAATCCATCACAACCAGCGCGAATCTGTTCCCAGCGAAAGACCTCGGCAGGGGACCAACAACGTCGAGCGCTATCCTCTCAAAAGGTGCTCCTACGTTATAAACCTTCATGGTTCCTCTTCCCTTCTCCGCAGGTCCTTTCCTCGCGGAACAGCTATGACACCGACGACACCAATCTTCCACGTGCCAACGGTGGTTTGGCCAAAAGAAGCGCTGTCGAATTTTCGCCAATGTCTTCCTCACCCCAAAGTGTCCTCCAGAAGGCGCATCATGGCATTCCTGAAGGGCTTCGGCAATTTTGCTTTTCGGTACAACCAATAACCGATTGAACTCATTTCCATCAGCAGATTCCCACCTCCGGAACAATAATCCACGTTGTACTTCCAAGGAATCCCACGTTTTCCAGAAGTACTTCGCTTCAGGGGAAAGTGCTGAAACATCCTGCCAAGTAGGTTTATTCTCTTCAATCTTCGCTTGTCGAATAAATCGCAGATCCTCATCCTCTTCCTGGGCCTTAATCCAATCTTCCGTCTTCGCAGATACGCAGATGGTCCTGAGAACAAGATGCTCTTCTTCGCGACCTTGCTCCAGACGTAAGCAGCGTTTGCATTGCAAAGCTTCGCATGGTCTCCTGGAAAGGCTATCTGCATTCCCGTGGTTTTTTCCTTCACGATGTTTGATCTCGAACTCATACTGTTGAAGACACTCTATCCACCTTGCAGTTTGCCCTTCGGGATTCTTAAAAGAGAGGCGCCATCTTAAAGAAGCATGATCCGTCCTCACCAAGAACTTGCGGCCATAGAGGTAATGGTGGAAATACTCTATGGATTTTACGATGGCTAATAGTTCCCTTCTTGTCACACAATAATTTCATTCCGCCTTTTCCAGCGCCTTCGAGAAATACGCATTTACCTTTTCTTGGCCATCTTGAATCTGGGAAAGGACTGCTCCAATTCCATTGTTTGATAAGTCGGTGTCCAAGATGAAATCCGCATCAGGCAAGGGGTAAGCCAAGATAGGGGGCTTCGCAAGATGTGTCTTCAAGTCTTCGAATACCTTCTGGCATTCCTCTGCCCATTGGAAATAAACCTTACTCTCCGTCAGACGATACAAGAGCTTTGCAATAGCTGAAAAGCTTCGGACAAATTTCCTGTAATAAGTGCCATGTCGTAAGAAACTTCGCAGCTCCGTCTGATTCCTGGGTACAGGCCATTTTCGTACCGCGGCTATCTTCTCAGGGTCCGTCTTAACGCCCTGTTCAGAGACCATGTGACCGAGGTATTTAATCTCTCAGCAAAAGAAATTACATTTCTTCGGGCTCATGACCAAGTTCGCCTTGCGCAGGCGGGTGAAAACTTTCCTCAAATTTTCGATCTCTTCCTCGAAACTTCTTCCGAAAATTATAACATCGTCCAGGTATACCAGACAGATTTTCCAGCTTAAATCCGTCAATACCGTATCTATAAGACGTTCGAAAGTAACAGAGGCATTGCAGAGTCCAAACGGCATTACCTTGAATTGCCAAAGTCCAGCACCAACACAAAAGGCAGTCTTCTCCTTATCCTCTTCGTGTACAGCAATTTGCCAGTAACCACTTTGCAAATTTATCGTCGAGAACCAAGTTGCACCAGCCAGGGCATCCAGCGTGTCCTCAATCCTGGGAAGCGGATAGGAGTCCTTCTTCGAGACTTCGTTAAGACGACGATAGTCTACACACAATCGGGTGCTTCCATCCTTCTTCTTCACCAGTACAATTGGAGAAGACCACGGACTTCCTGATTTCTTAGTTACTCCCTGCCTTTCCATTTTCGCAAGCAGCTCTTCAACTTCACCACGGCGATGTAGAGGCAGACGTCGCGGTGGTTGTTTAATCGGACGATGATCCCCAGTATCAATTCTGTGTTGAATGACATCACATCTTCCTACTTAATCGGGATCCCTTGCGAAGACGTCTTGATACTCGTTTAATAACTTTCAGAATGCAGCCTTCTGTTATTCGGAAAGGTCAACAGAGCAACGTTCGTACAGATCTTGAAAAAATTCGGGAGTAGAAGCTTCATTCTTCATTTCCGCAAGCATGAAGAGCCGGTCTTCAGGATGATTCCTCTTCAAATCCATATCTTGATGTCCTTTAATCCGAAGTTTTCCTAGGATAAAATCCAACTGGCAAGAATGCTTTCGGAGCAAGTTCGTTCCGAAAATGCATTCTTCAACAACATCGATCAAAAGAAAATCTTCCTCGGTTCGGAGGCTACCAATGATAATAGAGGAGCGTCGCTTTCCTAGAATTGGTAACTTTTCATCAGAAACAGAGCAGATGCTAATGTTTTCTTGTACTCCCGCCGCGCAATATTTGTCATTCTTGTGAAACTTCATCAAGTTCACACATGAGCCCGTGTCGATGACGAACTGACACTTCCTTCCCTCGACGGTTCCCTCGACAATAGAAGAATCTTCTGACAAATTTGCCTTCCTTACAACGGGGGTAGAAGAAAACGAAGCCGAAGTCTCCCCCTCTACGCCGACTTCTTCAAGTTTCCCTTCTTCATGCTTTTTTTGGGGCAGTTTCGCTGCATGTGTCCGGTTTCCTTCCAACTCCAACATTCCATGATCCTCTTGTTACTATCCTCCTTTTCCAAAAATTTTCTTTCTCCGCCCGGAAACCTTATTTTGCGGGGCTGTCCCTCCGAAAAAGAAAAAGGTTTGAATGACCGTTCGAGCCTAACGTACGGCGTCGGTACTGCCTCGACGGCTTCAATTTCGAGAGCCCTCATGACGGCGGCTCGCAACGAAATGAAACCGCCGAGTTGCAAGGTCCGCTTCATCTTTTCATTAGCCAGGGCAGCAATGAATTGAGAGGCCGCGAGCTTGTCCCTTACTTCTACCGGACAATCGCCGATAGCAACCTGTGACAGCCTCTCAATCTCTGCTGCCAAATCGGAGATGGACTCCCCTCTCCGTTGCTTATAATTTTGGAATATTACGTAATTTAAATTGACGAAATTTTTCATTCCGTAACGGAATTCCAGAGACGAAATCAACGCGGCATAATCAAAACGTCTTTCAGCGGGGAGAGACGTCAAAACGCTCCGAGCCGGCCCCTCTAACGATGAGACCAAGGCCAAAGCCGTCCTTGGTCCATCCCACCGATTCGCCTCAGCAATGGTCTCGAGTTGAATTTTATATTCCTCCCAATAAGACTTTCCATCAAACACGGAGGGTTTCAGAGTGTAGCCCAAATCGGAAACACTCTGATTTACCCTACCCCCACTTTGAGGGACTGACTGCGAAGCTGAAAGGCCCGCGAGCCCGTCAGAAGTAACAGGCTCGCGCTTCCTATCGCGGACCGTGGCTCCCGAAAACCATTCTAGAATCCGCTCGACATTTGAGGATAGGACCTGATACTGGTCTTCCACAGCTCCGATCCTTTCTTCAACGGCGGCATCCCTGGCCGAAGCGACAGCCCGCTCCATTGTCCGCTTCTCTTCGGCTCGCTCCCATTCCTCTACAAACAAGCGCTGCTGCTCCTGGAACTGCGTCGAGATGTTCCGCTGCAGACCTTCCAAGAGCGCCTTCAACGACGAAAAAGCCTCCGTCCCGGCAGCAGAACGAGTCGTGATCCCGCTTCTGACACCAATGTTGCACCGGGGCGAGGCGTTTTTTATTGAACTCATTATAACACCAGAAATATAACGTAACACACAACTTATAAACACAAACTAGAAACTTTATTAGTATTGCTTTGAACACGTCTGTACTCTACGAGGTCTGTCGTAGTTCTCATCTTTCAAATCGTTGTCGGTTCCTCAGTAACCGGAAGGCACGGGATCTCGCATCCGCTCCTTCGCAGGGGCAGCTTCACATCGTTGCGGAACAGCCTTCACGTTGCCGCAGCGATGCATCTTCAATCCGTCGCAATAAATGGAATGGAATGCAAGGATAATTTTAAGCTTTCTATTTTTCCATTTTTCCAGGATCTCGTGCGAGTCTGGTCATCCCGTTAAACACTTGGCGACGAGTGCCGTGCGAGGCGTCTGTCTTCTTTCAAGATTTCACCTGGGCCTCGGACCACCCCGAGCCGGGCCCGGCGAGCCTCTTGACTTTTATGACTCTCTTCCGCTTTAACTGAACTTTCTCTCCACTAGGCATTTTCCAGTTCCGTTTTTCCGTCTTTCTGTCCTGTCTCTTTTTCTCTCCCTTTGCTATTAGGACAAGGACATGTATATATTCAGAAAGAGTCGAAGGAACTGGGAACAGTCCATTATCACGGTCAGTGAGACTGCGTCATATAACTCAGTCGATTAACGACGTGGTTGCATAGCACAGTCTGATAAAGACATTGTTGTATCACAGATTAACAATAATCTACGTGTGGCTACCCCTCACACAGCGAATAAACATTTATAATTAAGGATAGCTAGTTGGAGTTGTTATTTGAACCACCAGTCCCCTCAAATGTATTGTCCGGAGTAACGCGCTAGCGATTAACGAAATACAGGTCGAAAGTTAAAATGTGGAATACTCTTGTTCCTCTGTCCTACCGGGGTTAAACGAGGTGTGGCTATTAAATAACGGGACTGACACTGTAAAACATTTTATTTTGATTTCATACATATTTACTTATTATCACCTTCAATATACACCCCTCCTTTATCCGCCTTATTCGCCGAATCTTGCGCCGTGCGACTTCAATCTGTTTCCTAAGGTAAAATACATTACGTAAAATAAGTACCCGGAATTTGTAAATAAAACTGAAATTGCATACTTTGTTACATATCGCTCATGTATAGGACCGAAATGTTTGGTGGCTTGGGCGTTGGCCCGATCATCTAGGGTACAACCCCCCGCGAACGGGGTTGACTCATGCCGTATGTAAACACCCGGCCCAATTTTCATTACCTTATATGGTAATGCCCCGCCACTGTACCGAGCAATTTCCAGTATACATATAAGGGCCGCGTTTTTTCACTCAAGGAGCCCAGTTTTTCTCAAAACCTCTCGAGATGACGTCACTTTAACACTTGGAGCAAGATCGGGCTATAATCCCCTTCGAGCAACTACTCACCCTAGAGGTTTTAATTGTGAATGTTCAATCGACTAATCGAGTGAGTAGCTTCCGCGAATGCGCCGCGTAAAAGCCGATTTCTAACTCTCGCCGTCGTGGCAATCCAGCAATAGTACCAGTTTTGTTAATATACCACTGTACTTGAGCATCGTATAGAATATATTCAAGTAGTTATCCTGACTTGCATTATTCAATTAGTACAACCCTGAACCATATTAACAGTAAGACTAGCAGTATCTCACGAACCCGGTACACCTTTATCGCTCGAGGTGTACCATTACGATAGAGCAAGATCCTAAAACTTCCTAAAAACCAATGTAGCTCCCAGGGTATAAAGCCCCTGGTTCGTCCACTCCTTCTAGCGGCTCCCAGGGTATAGAGTCCCTGGTTCGTTCGTGAAACCATACATTTTCCTTATAAATCTAACCCCGTGGTTCTCAGGGTATAGAGTCTCTGGTTCGTCCGTGAAACCATACATTTTTCTTATAAATCTAACCCCGTGGCGCCCAGGGTATAGAGCCCCTGGTTCGTCCGGAACTCCTTGCTCTCTCCCAACCATACCTAAAACCACCGGTCGAGAACTGCTCTCGTCCGAATCCAGGATCTCGCGCTCGCGCTCGTAACAATTTAGAGGGAGTCTGGGGGGCTGCGGCCCCCCAGTCAGCAGAACGAATTTAATATGATACTGTTCAACTCGTGGAGGATGTTTCATTTTATACTCCGCAGGGTTCATGGAACGAAATTCCATATTCTTGTTTTTTGTTTCTGGTGATTTTTATATACTAATAACTTTTTAATAAAAAACGATAGGTAGCTATGACTTTTTGAGGGATGCCCAAGAGTGTGACCTTCATAAACTGTGTGAACGTCAAGAACACATTGAGTATACGTATACGCAGATTCTAGTTTAATACTAATAATACATTTTCATTAATAACTTTTTAATAAAAAACGAGCGACGGCTAAAACCTTCCGAGGGTCATTCAGGGGGGGGGGGGCCTTGACAACATATGCCAAGGTCAAGGTCATCGCAGCTACCTCCCCTAAACGTAGGGTTTACTATAATTTTTGTATAGGTGGAGTGGTGGAGGAGATTTCAAGGTCAAGCTAATTTTTTTAAGTGTAACCATATATTTTTTTGTTAATTATATAATAAGCGTTTGTTGAGACAAATTCAACGACCTACTAAATGACATCGTTTCTTGCTATAGAACGTAAGACAACGGGAAAAGGCGAGACCCCAGGCCGAGGCGTCCGTAAGGGACCGCGTTTGGCCTTCGTCCGTCAACACTCCCGCCCCTACCGATGGGGGAAGGTTGGCGACAAAAGCGAGGGATTAGGCCCAGGACGAGGCCACATTCGGTTTTCGGACGCAAGAGGAACTAGTGAAATAAAAGACATAGCCGTACACCCTGTGTAGTTTATTTCAATTCCTCTCTCTCTACCGAGTTTTCTAACAAGAACCATAATTATTGAGACACAAAGCAGTCATATCAACGCGAATTGTGAGTTGTTGGTTAAAATGAATTCTGTGTGACTATACTATTTGCTTGTGCCGGACCAATCCAGTTTTTAATCAGTTTTTCCGGAGATTGTAGAGATGTCAATCCTACAATTAATATGAGAAATTATGAATTCTTCCAGATGTCATAAATGATTGTTTTTAATTTTTACTTATCACTAGTTTGTAATAACAAGAATTAATTAATAACGTTGCATGTACCTTATCCTTCAACATATCCACCATCGTTGTGTTAGGAAATCGAACTAAGCGAGTGGCTAAGACGGGCCACGTGCGTTTTGTCAACCCACGACCCCTCTCAAGGAAAAGTTCCTTAAGAGCAGGGGTGTTATAAAGAAACAAACGGTCACCCTGGCGAAGACATTCGCCTCAGACTAGAACGAACGCATTCTTGTAGCGACCATCGCCTGGAACGGACGCAATAAAGGACCAAGTTTTATTTTGAAAACGCCCACGTTACTTTTCCTGACTCTTACAGTTGAGTATGCTAAGTATAATTAAAAACACTAAAAAACTAATATAAAAATGCTAATATTATAAATTAAAACAGTCTTTCTTTCGATTTCTTAACTCTCTAAAGGTACTTTTTAAAGCAACTATGTATTCGAAGCCGAAAGTATAAACTTAGAGGCCTAAGTGGAGATAAAGAGCTCAATTTATTTATACGATAGAATCGAATCGGGATCATTCGGTGCGTCACTCGCTGCAGTACGTAGGGTTTGGCTAGTAATTTCTGTTGATCTGATTCGTAATGATATCATGTAGTAGGTTGTTGAATTTGTCTCAACAAATGCTATCATATTATGAACAAAAAAATATATGGTTACATTTAGAAAAATATATGCTTACATTTAAAAAATTAGTTTGACTTTGAAATCTCCTCCACCACTCCACCTATACAAAAATTATTTATACCACATAATTTGCCCCTTTAAATACAACAACTTTTGTAAGAACACTTTTTTGATACCTTTAATACCTCATGAGATATTCCACCATTCACACTTAAACGTAACACCGTGTATACTCATCGAGTTATTCCTCTTTTAATACTGACCTAATATCAAGTAGCTGTATATGATTATTAAACCTAAGAAGAGAACCAAGCTGTATCGCGTCGTAGAAATTAAGCCTGTTGTCGGCTAAATACAATTCTCTTATTCCAGTGTTCATTTTCAGTGCTGAAACTGATGGAAGAAATATCTTATTAATAAATTGCTGCAGAAATTCTATTTATATATCAATTATACGCACGCTTCAAAATATTTGTCGTGAAATTAAAGTCTTTTTGTTAATTGATACTTAAAATATTCGTAATCGATTGATATAAGTTTATGTTACAGTTACTCACAAAAGTATTCACCCATTTTTAGAAGTGTAACATATTTTACTTATTTAATCAATGTTATATTCAAAATTATCTATTATAATCTATACTAGTATAACTCTTGATTAATATTGTTAAATCCTTGGTTGAGGCGTACTCGTTCGGATTTTGTAAAATTACACGAAGAGTGTCGACTAACAAGGAGAATACAGGACCTTCGGGTTACCGATTTCATTGAGATTTTGACCACTGTTACCCTAACATCTTGTTACCCTTGTTATTGTATTAAAAATATTTGTATTTATTGTTACTTGAAATACATACATTTTTAAAATTTTAAATTAAAATATTTTGTATATACAAATACAAAACAGAAGAAAAAAGAATTAAAAAAAAGATTGGATGTACGGAAAATCGAACTCTGATCCATCCGATCAGCACTTGAGCCACGCCAACTCTTGGTTATTGGCGATCATTCAATTTCTTTTCCAGGAATATCAAAACTTTTTAATTGTAAATATCTCGAAAACTATTGAGTATTTAACACTATAATGGTATACAGGGTGTTCGGCCACCCCTGGGAAAAATTTTAATAGGAGATTTTAGAGGCCAAAATAAGACGAAAACCAAGAATATCAATTTGTCAATCGAGGCTTCGTTGAAAAGTTATTAACAATTAAATTCAACAATTTCGAATCGTCTTAGAAAAATTATTTTTAGTTGCAGGGGTCAATTACAATCATTTTTGGTCATTACACATATCCCCGAATTCCTACGCACTTTCGAGAAAAAAATTCCTTACCAAAAATCTAATTAGGTGGCTAAATTTTTCGATGAAAAAAAAAAATTTCAAATCGTTCTCGAAAAATTATTTTCCGGTGCGGGGGTCAATTGCAATCATTTTTGGTGAATAGACATACCCCCGAAATCCTACCCACTTTCTAGAAAAAAATTCGAGAAGGTGTGGCATTTTTCGACGAAATTAAAATATTTCAAATCGTTCTGAAAAAAATATTGTTAGCTGTGGGGGTCAATTACAATCATTTTTGGTGAATAGACATATCCCCGAAATCTTGCGCATTTTCGAGAAAAAAATTCAGTACCCGCGGAACTTTAAACGTTAATAACTTTTTAACGAAGCCTCAATTAACAAATTGGTATTCTTGATTTTCGTCTTATTTTGACCTCTAGAATCTCCCGTTAAAATTTTTCCCAGGGGTGGTAGAACACCCTGTATATTTGTAAATGAGGTAGCAAAATCTGGCAGTGTTCAAAATCTCAATGAAATCGGTGACTCGGGGGCCCTGTATTCTCCTTGTAAGACTAACTCGAAGGACCACCCGTTTTCAGGGCACTAAACGAGACGAATTGGTTTCTATGTTTCTTTCAAAACTCCACAAAAATGTATAATGTACTTACGTGCCCGAATCTATAACGAACAAGGAACCATCGCAAACGGTCCGGCTTCGATTTTGATGAAACTTCGTACACTTATAAAGCAGTCAAAAATAATCGACACGTATTTTCTTTTAGCTGCGATAACTCGAGTTTAAGGGGTGAAACCACCCCTTGAAGTTTTGGCTCGAAACGACTATCTCGAAAACGGAAAGACATACGAAAAAATTGTTAATAGGCAAGGTTAATGGTTTCTTATGTACAATAACATGGTGTTAACAAATTTAACAAAATACAATTTGTTTATAACAAAAAAAAATTTATTAACTTAATTTTTCATTTTATTGAAATTTTCATAATGACAAAAAATGACGAGCATTTTATTCCAAATCCATTGGTATGTAACATTTTAAAATTGCCTCCTACAGTTTTACAGATGTTGATGATTTACATCTTGCGCGTACATCCCCTATGGTAGTAGTCGTTCTAACTTTGATTTTAATGAAGCACTGTAGGGTTGCACTAAATTATACAGTAACAAGTAACAAGTAACAATAAGAATAACAAGTTTCTTAACAGCAATGAAAAGATTAATTGTTTTTATTACCCACCTATGACATCGTGGTAAAGGTGGAGCGATTTATAAATTATAAATACATACAGTGTGTATAGCAATTACTCTATGTAGTTTCGATAATAGTGGTACTCGTCGAAAAAATGTTTGAAACATAAAGATTTCTTACACCATGCGCATTTAATTATTGCCACGTCACCACAAATATGGAATCTTGGTTCATTTTCAACAGAATAGCAGTACTCAACAGGATTCTGGAATGCATTTGGTTGTTCATCTATACAGGGTATTCGGCCAGCCCTGGGAAAAATTTTAATGGGAGATTCTAGAGGCCAAAATAAGACGGAAATCAAGAATACTAATTTGTTGATGGAGCCTTCGTTAAAAAGTTAACAAAATTAAATTAAAAAATTTCAAATCGTTCTGAAAAAATTATTTTCGGTTGTGGGGGTCAATTACAATCATTTTTGGTGGATACACATACCCTTGGAATCCTACCCACTTTCGAGAAAAAAATTCGAGTAGTTACTGAAATTTTTAGATGAAATTAAAAAATTTCAAATCATACTAAAGAAATTATATATAGTTACAGGGGTCAATTACAAGCATTTTTGGTTAATAGGCATACCCCGAAATACCACGCACTTTCAAGAAAAAAATTCTTTACTGAAAATCTAATGTGAGGCCAGAAATGCTTCCCTGAAATTTCATGCATATCTTTAAAACGTCATAACTTCTGAACAGATTGAAGGATTTTAATGTTTAAACAAGCAATCAACGCGTATTTTAGTAGAGAATATGTAGAAATTCTAAAAATATTGGAAATGTTGCTCTTTGATCCCGTAAAATGTAAAAAACCCCATAAAAGTGGTTAAAATTTTTAAACGGCCATAACTCCTACAATAATAAAGGTATCTCACTGAAAATTCTTTCTGATGCAGAGCCCATGGGCACCTACAAAAAAGTATTAGGCAATTTTTCTGTAGGGTGTCAAATAAAATTATTAAAAATTAAAAACGAATTTTTAAGAAAAATCGACGAGGGGTAGGTGCCTAAATTTTTCAGCAAAAAAAAAAGAATTTCAAGTCGTTCTGGAAAAATTATTTTCGGTTGCGGAGGTCAATTACGATAATTTTTGGTGAATAGACCTACTCGCGAAATCCTACACACGTTCTAAAAATAAATTTAGTACGGGCGAAGCTTTAAACATTAATAACTTTTTAACGAAGCCGCCATCAACAAATTAGTATTCTTGATTTCCGTCTTATTTTGGCCTCTAGAATCTCCCATTAAAATTTTTCTCAGGGGTGGCCAAATACCCTGTATAGATGAATAACCAAATGCATTCCAGAATCCTGTTGAGTACTGCTATTCTGTTGAAAATGAACCAAGATGCCATATTTGTGGTGACGTGGCAATAATTAAATGCGCATGGTGTAAGAAATCTTTATGTTTCAAACATTTTTTCGACGAGTTCCACTATTATCGAAACTACATAGAGTAATTGCTATATACACTGTATGTATTTATAACTTATAAATCGCTCCACCTTTATCAGGATGTCATAGGTGGACAATAAACACAATTAATCTTTTCATTCCTGTCAAGAAACTTGTTACTCTTATTGTTACTTGTTACTTGTTACTGTATAATTTAGTGCAACCCTACAGTGCTTCATTAAAATCAAAGTTAGAACGACTACTACCATAGGGGATGTACGCGCAAGATGTAAATCATCAACATCTGTAAAACTGTAGGAGGCAATTTTAAAATGTTACATACCAATGGATTTGGAATAAAATGCTCGTCATTTTTTGTCATTATGAAAATTTCAATAAAATGAAAAATTAAGTTGATAAATTTTTTTTTGTTATAAACAAATTGTATTTTGTTAAATTTGTTAACACCATGTTATTGTACATAAGAAACCATTAACCTTGCCTATTAACAATTTTTTCGTATGTCTTTCCGTTTTCGAGATAGTCGTTTCGAGCCAAAACTTCAAGGGGTGGTTTCACCCCTTAAACTCGAGTTATCGCAGCTAAAAGAAAATACGTGTCGATTATTTTTGACTGCTTTATAAGTGTACGAAGTTTCATCAAAATCGAAGCCGGACCGTTCGCGAACGTTCGTTATAAGTCAAAGCGTGTCTAAGAGAATCTATGTGTTTTCAAAACGAATCTGTTTGTTTACCGCTTAATTTGTCTGTAAAGCATTGTTCTTGAGTATCGAGAGACGGTTACAACCATATCGGAAGATTTTTTAATACGAAGCATGTCCAAACTTGAGTGCAAAAGCTATCAGAGTTGGAAATATCAACTAAATGCGATACTTGTCGCGAATAACGTGTTCGACGTGGTTACCGGAGACAGAGGACAACCCGCTAATAACCAAGCCCATAATAAACAATACAAAAAGTGGATCAAAGACGATGCTAAAGCGAGAGTGTTAATTACATCAACAATGGCTGAGGCCGAAGTGGAATGTGTGTTAACATGTTTCACGCCCAAAGATATGTGGTTTACTTTTAGCTCAGTGCATGAGTAAAAGTCAGCAGTGAATAAACAGTTATTAGTACAATGTTACAATTCGTATCGGATGAATTCAACGAATTCTCTGGTACAACATGTGGCTAAAGTTAAAAATCTGGCAAGTGCTCTCAAAGATCCACGTACCCAGGAACCTATGCCGCATTTGAGTTAAAATTTTTATATTATAGGTGATTTCACGTCAATTTAGAACATAATTGTATTGTGCTATTTTAGAAGTATTAATGAATATTTTTAAATAAAAGTACAATTTTTCAAATATATATATTAATAACATTTGTGTATTACTTTCAACAATATATTCAAAATCTTTGAATTTCGCATTAAGTTTACTACTACGTAATGCAGCGTTTGAATCATGCCGCTATATGAGTCAGCTACCTGAGGTACGAAATCGTCACCTATTCAGCGACCCTTTTCGATAATGTTCAGGGGTTAAGCAAATAAATTTAATTTGATGGAAGAAATCTTTCAGATATGCCCAACTTCACACTCCAACTTAATGACGATTGAATAGTTAGCAGGATACGAAAGGTATACACTAATCACAATCAGTTGATTAACAGTAACAATCGATGACTTTATTTATATTTAGTTGAAAAGCCGAAAATATAGAAGAGTTACTTGGAATATTGAATATAATAGTAAATCGTCGAATATAAGTGTAAATCTGAATCTGTCGTTTTCTTGGACGTTTTAGTTAATTTATATTTTTGTGTAGAGGTGTTACGATGGGGGTGAATCGTTCTGATTCGGTGGTTCTCCAGCTAAATCTTATGTAGGGGCTAAAAGGTGCCATCCTTCAAGGTAGTGGTCACCTTCAGATAACGCTAGTACGAAATTTGCGAATTTCCTTATACCTGGGCCTTAGCAGGTAATAACGTTATGAAGCGCTTTGATTCTGTTAAAATATGCTAGCAGTTAATCCGATGACAAAAGGGTAGTTGACGTTGGAAAGTGAATTGAAAGACGAAAAATGTTTCAATAGCTTCAAAAACTTACTCCTGCTAGAGATCTCTTAATCTTTTACATTTTTACGATTAACCTCTTCACTAGAACGGTTTTATGGCATGGACCTCGACGCAGTGAATTTAATAGAAACGAAACATTTATAATTTTATGATTTTAGTTTTTCTAATTTTGGCCATAATAAACCCTAATGTTTATTTCGCGCCGTAATAGATAAGTTTCTCCCTGTGGAAGAACACGAATTTTATACTATAATTATTCTGTTCTGTCAGCTCGGGTTTTTCCGCTTTTTTATTTTGCCAAATGCGGAACCGTTACTTCGTCGTGAAAGTCCTTGAGTATTCTGCATCTGGCAAATTTCGTTGTAAAATAAACAGCGCTTTGTCAAAGCGAAAGCACTAAGCTCGAATTGACCAGCGAAAGTCTATACAGTATTTTCTCTATACAGTATTGCCTCTATAGAAGCGACGCTCTCGGGGCTCAACGCTCGGCTATATCGTGGACGAGAAACGATTCTTGATACTTTGTTGACGCCTATTGGAGGCGGCGAATGTAGAAAAGAATAGCAAGCATATGACAAAGAGAGACTGAGCACCCGAGCATCGCCAAATTTGTTATCGCTTCCTTTGCTTCGGGTCGGCTGTAGCGAAACACAGGCGATGTTTATGCGAGCCTATACGAAATCGGTGTTCTAATTCTGACCTCTAACTCTCTTGGTAGAGGTCGCAGAATGAAATACTGATTCTGTATAGGCTCCCGTAAACACCGCCTGTGTTTCGATACAGGCGACGTGGAGTCATCTGAGCGATGCGTGCCTTTGATCGCTTATTGCGTTAGTAAATAGGATCTAAATTGTATATCGTATTTGGTGTCATTTTAATCAGAAAAGTGTCACGAATATATTGATGAAGTTTGAAAAGAGGAAGAACAAAAATAAAGATAAATTTCGTTATTGATTTATTATTGTATATGTACTAGTTAAATCGTATCATAACTTCAGTACATATATGTATGTATCGCTCGTTTACTGCAATAGTGATATGACTGAAAAAGATACAACTTGTGAATTTAAACTGTTTAACCAACTTATTTTACTCTGAGTTGTATCACGATTTCAGCAAATAAATGATAGGTCAATTAAATTACAATTCCTTTTTTCAGATGAGGATACACTTTGAAGAAAGGACAAATGTATATTACAATTTATGAAAAACAATAATAAAAATTAGGTTGTACTTGATCTTAGTTAAATCAGAAAACTGCCACAGACATGTTAAAAATTTCAAAACAAGAAAAAGGAAAAATAAAAAATTTGTATTATTGCACTAGTGTTGCCTTAGCAATTTGAACCCGTATCGTATGACAATGTTCGACGACCGATCGTCAAGCGCGCCGCTATCTTGGGGAACCGCCCATAGGAAGGCACACTCGCCGGTACAGCCAGTGCTGGGTTCTAATAGTACGCAGTGGGGATAAGTAGAAGGGATACGATATTTGCCTATATCGTGGACGAGTTCCGAGCTTATATAGAGAAAATACTGTATGCGCGGTGAGACTCTGTGATGTCTCACCAGAGTTACCGGCCCCATGCCGCAACGCCGGAGAACGGTCACCGTGAGGTTTTAGCCAGTAAGAGGACCGGCACTACTCCGAGCCCCCCCCCCCCCCTATTCAGGGGCCTCGGCATGTCCATGAGGATTTCCCCGCGTACAAGAAAAAAAAAGGTACGGTCTTCGAGGCCAAACGTCGGCCGACCGACACCAACCATCGGTAACTTGTGTCCTAATCCAAAGTTACGTTTTTCCCTCGGCAAATTAACGTGGCCTTCAACTTGGGGAGGAAGCCTCGGACACCCTCGACTAGGATGACCTGCGACATTCCTCCACTACGTTCGGGTGTGAAGGTGGAGTTTTCCGTCCAAACGGGGCATGAAAATGTGTCCTCCTTCCCCAAGTCGATGGTCAATCGATCGAGGTAGAAGTCAACGCGAAAATCGGGTGACACCTCCGAAATCGCGTATCAGAGGGGGTTCAAGCTGAGGAACAAGGCCATAGGAACAAAAAGTGTAGTTTAGTCATCGTTAAGAGTTTGACGTGTGCAGTTCGCAAAATATTATTAATAGCAAAAGTGAATCTGTACAAAAATGGAGACCAAAAATTCTAATGAAATATATTTTGAATGATATTTGTCGCCCATTTGAGTAGCGCGCGTGAGCGATCGAAGCGAAATAAGATTATCATCATACATTCTTTTGTCTTTTGTTCGATATGTCTTTAGTAGTACATTTTTTGTTCGATCTCTATAGTATAAGGGTTTTGTAACATGTCGTCGTTAATAAATATAATTAGTTTATAACCCAACATATTTGTTAGGGTATGACGAAAGTCAAATTATTGGAACAAAGCTTCCTAGTAATAGACATGTATTGCGTGTGTTATTTTACAATCTACGGAAAATAAAATTGGATCTTAAGGAAAGTGTTGCGGTCGTGATCACAGGAGTGGAAGTTTTTTGGAAGAAAACCCACATCCCGCAAAGGTAAACTTATAACAGCATGAAAAAACTATTAGCATTGCATGAAATTTGGCGTACATTGCCACGGTCTCATAAACGCCAAAGTGAATTGCAAAAAGCAAGAGAGAAGGAATTTCGAGATCTTTTTGACATAGCTTACAACAATGCATTAACTATAATTAAGATCGAAGAAGACAGACTTTTCCTCCTAAATCAGGGGAAAAAGGGAAGGCCAGGGTCAATGACTGGGATGAACAGAAGTTTAATGGAAAGAGAGCAGAGGTGAGCAAGTCGAGAAGAAGCAGAAGAGTCACGGAGAGAGCGATTTGAAACGATGATGGACGTACGAAGTGTGTAAATTAAATAATGAGACTAATTTTAAAAAATTTTTTTATTCGAATAGAATTACAATTCAATATTGTCTCCCTTAAAATAACTTCCTTAAGCCATACAGCGCTGGAGACGATTCTTCCAATCCTCATAGCAGTGCTGAAACTCAGATACTGGTATAGCTTTCAGCTAGTAGGTTACAGTCGCTTCAATGTTTTCGAGTGTCCCAAAATGATGTTTTTTGAGATGATTTTTCAATCTCGGGAAAAGAAAAAAATCACAAGGACTCAAGTCAGGCGAATAAGGAAACTGAGGAGCTACAGGAATATTTTTCAGTTGTTCTTGATGTTTGGCCTCACACGCATGACTCTTTTTCGAAGTTTTTCCTGAATCTCTCGGTAAAAGTGTTGATTGACCGTTTGGCCTTGAGGCACAAACTGCTTGTGAACGATTCCCTGACTATCGAAAAGGCAAATCAGCATGACTTTAATCTTTGACTTGCTTATTTTTGCTTTCTTGGGCCTTGGAGAGGTTAAAATGTACCATTCCATGCTCTGGCGTTTAGTTTCCGGGTCGTATTCAAACATCTAAGACTCATCACTAGTAATGATACGTTCCAGAAAATGGAGATCATTTTCAATCGACTTCAAAAAGTCAAGGCACCTTTTTCTCCTGATGTCCTTTTGGTCTTGCGAAAGGTCTTTTGGAACCATTTATGCGCAGATTTTTCTCATCCCCAATTCATTGGTAAAAATCTGATGAACGGTGGTGTGAGTCAAGTTCAACTCCTCCCCGATCATTCTGACTGTCAACTGTTGATCTTAACGCACAAGATCCCGGATTCTGTCGACATTTTCATCGGTTCTTGAAGATGAAGGGCTTCCGCTGAGTGGTTCATTTTCAATCGATTCTTTTCCTTTTGAAAATGCCTTAAACCACCGAAAAACCTGAGCTCTTGACAAAACACCGTCTCCGTAGGCCTGTTGGAGTTTTGCAAAAGTTTTCGTTGCATTGTGTCCGAGTCTGAAGCAAAATCTAATAGTGCACCGTTGCTCGAAATAGATATCACTCATTTTTAGAATGCACTAGAAAGAACTGTTTTACGAAAACAATTGCTACGGACAACCAAATGACTATAGTGGGTACAAACTTGTATCGAAGGCGTATCATACTGTTACGCCGGGGAGTATTACTCGTCGAACGACGCATATTATGATACGGAAAAATTAACACAACAAATATTCAATGTAACACAACTGTTAACGCAAACTATGAACTTTATTGACAATGATGATTTTCGATACGTTCGTTCGTCACGAGATCTATCGTAGTTCTATTCTTCAAATCGTTGCTGGTTGCGACGATGCAATTTCGCGGTATTGCACAGCATCTTCATACCGTCGCAACAATACGTTCACCTACCGTCTCTCCAAGTCCCGTGTCCCAAATGTTGATAGATCGAACGCTACGTTGCCAGTCTCATTACTTAATTTACACACCTCGTAGAAGGTACGATACATACAGGATGTTCAGCCACCCCTGGGAAAAATTTTAATGCGGGATTCTAGGGACCAAAATAAGACGAAAGTCAAGAATACCAATTTGTTGATGGAGGCTTCGTTAATAAGTTATTAACAATTAAATTCAATAATTTCAAATCGTTCTGAAAAAATTATTTGCGGTTGCAGAGGTCAATTACAATCATTTTTGGTGAATACACATACCTCCGAAATGCTATCCACTTTCGAGAAAAAAAATCGGGTAGGTGCTGAAATTTTTCGGCGAAAAAAAAAATTTCAAATCGTTCTGGAAAAATTATTTTTTGTTGCGGGGGTCAATTACAACCATTTTTGGTGAATAGACATACCCCCGAAATCCTATCCACTTTCTAGAAAAAAATTCGAGAAGATGAGAAATTTTTCGACGGCAAAAAAAAATTCCAGATCGCTTTGGAAAAATTATTTTCGGTTGCGGGGGTCAATTACAATCATTTTTGGTGAATTGACATACCCCCGAAATCTTGCGCATTTTCGAGAAAAAAATTCAGTATGGGTGGAACTTTAAACGTTAATAACTTTTTAACGAAGCCTCCATCAACAAATTGGTATTCTTGATTTTCGTCTTATTTTGGCCTCTAGAATCCCCCATTAAAATTTTTCCACGGGCTGGCCGAACACCCTGTATACTAAAGTGAAGTTTTATTTTAATTTATTTCTAGATTTGCGGTAAATCCTTTTTTTTATTGTATTATAGAAAAACTACAATTTAAAACTTCATCCAACGATGAACCGAAAAATTCTGCTTCCAAATATTTCACTGCAGACGAGTTTGATCGTCTTAGTGAACCAGATCCAAGTAATCCGAAAAAAGGGGTGGGAAAGAAGTTGTGACCATGAAATTGGTCGCAACTTTAAACAAATGCAAAGTGAGTGACCGCAATGCATTTCGTATCATTATGGTTACTGCTTAAGCATTAGACCATAATTTAGAAGAATTAATATTTAATCGAAATTCGAACGTACCATAAAATTGCGTAGAGCTTTCAAAGTGATCTGCCAAACATTGCAATCGTGCATAGGGACAGAAAAATGTTACCAAATATATGTGGTAAAAAACACGTGGAAAGATTACCTGTTGTTATTACCTATGAGGGGAAAAAAAAACTCCTAGGAGTTCCGGTAATGGAAAAATGTATCAGTGAAGAACAGGCTACAAGATTGGAGCTTGGTAGAGAAAGTTAAAGCAATTTGTTGTGATGCATCTTCAAATACGGGTAGATAGCAGGGTGCTTGTGACATTTTAGAGTAAATGACTGGCCAGAATTTATTATATTTTAAAACTCCAGGACATAAATTTAAAATTAGAGTTTTGTTTAAAGACCTTATAGGAAAGGAACCAAGATGTGATTATACAGAATTCCACGAATTGATGATAATTTTTCGTTCCGCGAAGAATTTTCATTGACCGACGAACAAGTGATAGGAATAAAAGATTTATGCACATTTTTAGCCAATTTATACAATATACAGGGTGTTCGGGCCACCCCTGGGAAAAATTTTAATGGGAGATCCTAGAGACCAAAATAACAAGAAAAGCAAGAATATCAATTTCTTGATTGCGGTTTCGTTAAAAAGTTATTAAAAAATTAAATTAAAAAATTTTAAATTGATCTGAAAAAATTATTTTCGGTTGTGGGGATTAATTACAATTACTTTTGATGAATAGACATACCCCCGAAATTCTACCCACTTTCGAAAAAAAAATTCGAGACGGGCGAAACTTTAAACGTTAATAACTTTTTAACGAAGCCTCCATCAACAAATTAGTATTCTTGATTTTCGTCTTAATTTGGCCCCCAGAATCTCCCATTAAAATTTTCTCCAGGGGTAGTCGAACACCTTGTATATTGAAACTTGGTTTAATCCTCCAAATCCTGCAATGGCACCACATCAGAACCTACGATTTTTACAAAAATTGTATGAATACCGAAATACTGATAAAATCATTAGTGGAATAGGGCTACTGAGATTGGAGGGCATTTATGGTATCTCACGCCAGAGAATGCAGCATTATCTTCTGTCAATACAGTTTTGCCATTAAACAAAAAAACATCTTGTCGAAAGTTTAGAAAATTTACACGTAGAAAATTGTTCTAAAAAATATGAAAAATTATGTCAATGTAGAAATGGAAAGTTTCATTTCAGTAGAAAGCCAGAAATTTTTCAAGAGATTCGATATATTTATATATTTTTTACAAAAAGTTCTAGCAATGTGAGAAAACGTTGAATCATACAAAACAAGTTTAAAAATAGTGCAAAATTTAAAAGTAGTGAAAGATGTTGTAGAGCGAGGCATAAAGCTAATATCTGAATATAATAATTTATTAACTAAAGACGAAGAAAATAAACAAGATGTTTTGCAGATACTAGAGGAGTATTGAAAACATGTATTAAAATACGTATGCATACTCTATTATTTTATATTGTTATTTATTTATAACGTTTCTTTTCTTTTTATTTTTCATTGTATATTTTTGTTCTTTGTGTAAGTTAGGGTCCATAAACATTCTTTCAACCTCAATATAAATATTTAATAATTACTTATACTATAATTATTAGACATGTATATTACTTACACATATAGGTAATAACAAGATTTTGTAGCTAGTTATGTAATTATAACATAAATAACCGTGATAATTAATGTCTGTAAATAAGCAAAATTGAGTAGATTACTTCTGCAATTGTGTTCAATGCTTCAATGATTTCGTCGTTATTGTATACTACGTTTAGAGATAATTCAGTGATATTTTTAATATATTTTAGAGTAAATACACAAATATTATTAATATACATATGTATATCTAAGAAATTGTACTTTTATTTTAAAATATTCATTAATATTTCTAAAATTGCACAATACAATTATATTCAAAATTGACGCGAAATCAATTATAATTTTAGAACTTTAACTCAAATGCGGCATAAGTTTTGGTTATCCAATCACTGTGAAATTTTGCACATGTTATTTTCTCACCAAATATCATAATTTAGGAAGGTAAGACCGAAAAAAAAACTCAAAAAATGACTAACCCTTATAAGTAAGGACCACATTTAAAAACAAGTGCTGAGAAATTGAGATTACAAAATAACTTTAATCTTCCAACAATGTAATGATCCCAAACATTCTGCAAGAGTTACAAAAGAATGGTTCCTTTACAATGTATCAAAATTCTTAAATACGCCACCTCAATTACCCGACGTCAACCCCATCGAGCATTTGTAGGTGAAATTAAAACCTTCTATACAAAAACTTAGACCAACTTCCAAATAAATGTTAAACAATATATTGATAACAGAATAGATCAAAATAGATGCAAATTTTACAGAAAATCTAATCCAATCAATGCATAAAAGATTAGTACATATAATAAAATCACGAGGATATCCCACAAAGTATTAATGTATTGTAAATAAATTTCCATGAAATAAATATTGATTCTGATGGAATACTTCTGTGTATGTTGTTTTGTAACTTCTACAAAAAATAATACATTTCTATATAAACTGTGTACAATTTCAAGTACAAAACAAGGTATATACTAGTATAAATTATAATAAATAATTATGAATGTAACATTAATTAAGTAAGTAAAATACGTTATACTCATAAGATGGACGGATACTTTTGTAAGTAACTATATAAGATATTTGTTTCGATATTCTGTAACGCAATAGGAGAAACGAACTAGAAATTCTCTATACAGGGTGTTCGGTCACTCCTGGGAAAAATTTTAATGGGGGATTCTACAGGCCAAAATAAGAGGAAAATCAAGAATACCAATTTGTTGATGGAGGCTTCGTTAAAAAGTTATTAACAATGAAATTCAAAAATTTGTGCTAAAATTTTTGAGCGAAAAAAAATCATTTTTGGCGAATAGACATACCCCCGAAATCCTACCTACTTTCTAGAAAAAAATTCGAGAATGTGTGAAATTTTTCGACAAAATTAAAATATTTCAAATCGTTCTGAAAAAAATATTGTTAGCTGTGGGGGTCAATTACAAACATTTTTGGTGAATAGACATACTCTCGAAATCTTGCGTATTTTCGAGAAAAAAATTCAATACGGGCGTAACTTGAAATGTTAATAACGTTTTAACGAAGCCTTCATCAACAAATTGGTATTCTTGATTTTCGTCTTATTTTGATCTCTAGAATCCCCCATTAAAATTTTTCCCAGGGGTGGCCGAACACCCTGTATATATTTTATATTTCTAATATTAATTATTATAATTATTTAAATAATAGTAATAAATATCTCAGATATATGTATAAACAATATAATAATTTCTGGTCATAGATCAACAGTATTACAAAAATAAAAGCAAAATTATAATCGCGAGAGGCGATACAATGCCACCATTTTAACATAAAATTTTAAAACTGTCAAATTGTTTTCAGAGTTGGGCAATTTTTAATTAAATGGTAGATTTACGCATAAACTAGCTTTTACTCACGACTTTGCTCGTTTAAATATTAATTTCGATAATAGATTCTAATTTATAAAGAAATTTATGAATGTAATGTAGTATACATAGACATTACTTTACGAATCAATCTAAAATTTGTATTCGTGAACAAAATTTGCCCAACTCTGACTACATCTTGTATTAAATACCTAGTGTGATGATCGATCCTCCGGAAAGTCCACAATTTTCTAAATTTAGCACGTGCAAATGGCAGACTACCCGCAATGCCCGACTTAAAATGTTCATATGCTGTTCTTTAAGCGTCACATCCTTAGCTTCGAAATGTTTCAAGCATTGACTCTAAAAAATAAATGGTAGCATTACTTAGTAACATATAAATAAAGTATTTTAAACGCTCGTATCTATTGCTAATATTTATATTCTTGCAAACTGTAACATTACTGTGACGACATACGTAATATAACTCAATGCAAGGTTTAACATGGTAACACAAACTTAATTTACGTAACAAATGAAACAGTTATAAATTACAAGCATTTATAAATTTTTCTAAAAAGAAAGAACAATTTTAATCCCCTAAACTGGCATTATAAATTACATTGAAGTAATTAGTCGCTTTTATTACAATGAATTCGTTGAGTGCAAAAGGTAAAACCGTCACAAGTGGGGCAAATTTTATTCACGAACAATGAATCAAAATTTTAGGCTCATATTTTAACTAATTTTCACCTGTAACTTTATTATGTGATATCGATGTAAAAAATCCTTCAATTAATTCTAATTTACACATTTTAGAAATAGAACGTAACGAGAAGTTGATCCAATTACAGTCAACTTTTTTTTCAAAATTTGTATAAAATTCCATAGATTTTAGTTGCTTTCAACGGATTCAATCAAAACATATTTTTAAAATAACAATAATATAATAAGCATATATTACCGGTTAAAGGCATAACTTCAAGGTATGCGATAAATGACAACAAGAAAAAAGTGGTGGAGTTAAATATGTGTGATCCCCAAATGGGAACCATGACAGCTAATCTTTATTTGTTTATTCTTTATTCGCGAATAAAATTTGCCCAACTCGATCGTTAACTTGACGAACAAAAATTTTTCAGATTCCATATTTAAAATTACAGAACGCATAAATATTATTTGTTAAGAATTTATATTAACTTTGATTAACATAACAATAGGGTCATTTTACACGAAATCGAACACCTTTTGAAGTAAGTTTTCAAATTATGTTCAACTTTGGATATGGTGTAATCTATAGCGATATTTAAACGTATTTGGAAGGATTTTTCAAAATTTTTTAAATTGTTGAAGCTACAAACGTGTAAAGTAGAGTGCTACCATTTTTCAAAAATGTATAGCTACTGAATTACACTTTTGGCTGCTTGTAGAGAAAACATTAGCGTGCCAAATAAAAATTGGGTTGATGGATAAGTATTCTATCATATCAAGGTGTGTGCAGTAGGGTGAACTTTCTTTTTCGATTTACGAATTTTTTTTGGGACATTCCCTGAAATTGTGACACTAGATGAAAACATACCCTATGCAAAATCTGAAATTGATCGGACAACGAGAAAACGTGGCAC
This sequence comes from Colletes latitarsis, assembly GCF_051014445.1. Lineage (NCBI taxonomy): Eukaryota > Metazoa > Arthropoda > Insecta > Hymenoptera > Colletidae > Colletes > Colletes latitarsis. The sequence goes on along the minus strand of NC_135135.1, from coordinate 3,124,377 downwards.
ATCGCAGTTGAAAATTTGGTATTTTTGTAACCCATTTTTCTCCATTAAACTGTATCGCTATTATATATTTTAGCACTTCTTTGAATTCATCTTTTTACGCTTTGTAAAGATACAGAAACAAAATTCTGAATTTTTTGTTTTTTATGAGTCGCGATTCCCAAATTTCAAAAATTTATTGCGTGGAAAAAATATACTTTTTCGCATTATATTTACTTTATTAAATAGTACAAGTTTTACTCATAACATTTTTTTCTATGTTTATAAATAACGAAGATACTTATAGTGATTATTTAAAGCGTTTTTATGTCTTTGACTTCATATTTTGAAGTCAAAATATTTTGAAATGATGTAGGTGTATATTAAGATTATAGTTTCTTAATTATTTAACATTACAATTAATTCATACGGACAAAATAATTTATGTAAACGCGTGCGAAAAAGTATTCAAAATCTTGAAAGTATTACTACATTTTCCACCGGCTAGCTGCTATACAAGGTCTTCGGCCAAGCCTGGGAAAAATTTTAATGGGAGATTTTAGAGACCAAAATATGATGAAATCAAGAATATCAATTTCTTGAGTGAGGCTTCATTAAAAAGTTATTAAAAAATTTCAAATCTTTTGAAAAAATTATATTTAGTTGCAGGGGTCAATAACAAGCATTTTTAGTGAATAGACATACCCCGAAATTCTACCCACTTTCGAGAAAAAAATTCGAGATATGAAATTTTTCGACAAAATTAAACATTTTCAAACCGTTCTGGAAAAATTATTTTCGGTTGCGAGGGTCAATTACAATCATTTTTAGTGAATACACATACCCCCAAAATCCTGTGCATTTTCGAGAAAAAAAATTCAATACGGGTGGAACTTTAAACGTTAATAACTTTTTAACGAAGCCTCAATCGAGAAATTGATATTCTTGATTTTCGTCTTATGGCCGAACATCCTGTATCACAGAGACTTGATTACTCCCACTGTTAGATAAAATGATGGAAATCCTCATTAATTTATCAAGTATAAATAAGGTCCACGATAGACCGCAGTGAAACAAATAACCAACTGCGCAATTTGTTAATTAATAATTTTTAGAATTTTCATTTTTGACTGTACGAAAAGACTTTAATCGATAAATCAAACACTAATACTGTTGGCATAAATGAATGAAAATGTAGCATTCCAGGAATTGTTTTGGCAGGTTCTTCTAATAATGTTTCGGAAAACCTCGTAATGGTTTCTGCAAACTGGCTCAAGCTGCAAAACATTTCAAATACCCGCCAACACGATCGCATATATTTTTGCCATATGAAGTTGCAAAAAAGTGCTATTTTCCGTTAATTTCGAAATCTTCAAAATGAATACTCAGATTTAGTAAATTGTATTTATTGTTGTACTATGAAGCAGCCCCGCCAGAGAAATATGTACTTAATTGTCTTAATACCAGTGCCGTACGTTTCTATTAAAAATTCTATCAACTTCGTTTGATGTAAATGAACCGCAACGCTATTATATTCATGATAATCTGAAATAATGACAAAGTTGTTATGTTTTGAACAATTATCTATTTGATGACAAGCAACAAATGTATGAATTGTAGCTTGTTTATTGGACCAATGATAGCTCTGAATTTTATCTTGAATAACAAATGTATAATTTTTTGAAAAATCTCCGACGACAAACTCATGAGATTCGAAACTCTCTTTTGCAAGTATTAAATAACTAGTCTAATTTTTTAAAATGAAATCATAAACTTGTAATTCTGGTAATCGACTTTCTAATTTATTAATCAAATCTGTCGTTAAATGTTTTACTAATGTTTTAATAAAATTCTTCCAATAATTAGTGCCATCAACAAAGAATGAATTCTCAGTTAACAATACTTAAAAGTATACCTAAATGATATACCTAACAATTTTTATTTAGTACTTTAATGTCTTCATTACAAGCATCTTCATTAAAAGCACATTCTTATCCGTTTATTTGTTCAGAAACTATAATTCTAATTAAAAAAGGTAGCACTCAACTTTACACGTCTGTAATTTCAACAATTTCCAACAATTTTTTGAGATACTTTTAAATATCACTAAAAACTACAACATATCCAAAATTGAACATAATTTGAAAACTTACTCCAAAAAGTGTCCGTTTTCAAGAGGAATGGCTAGATATGAATGATTTTAATTACAAAAAAAAAAACGCATTGTAATGTAACCGTCAACATAAAGTTATAGAGCTAATAAATATTATTTATTAACAGCATACGTAGGTTTCGGTAAAACTATGTGCAATCAGTGTTCATAAATCTAGTGTTAAGTAACTACAACAGTATTAAACTATCTTCATTAAAAAGAATATTTTGTATTGTATACCTTTCTTATGAAATTGGCGCACGCATGCCAGCCCTGAATCAGAATGTTTGGATTCGACGAAATATTCAGGTGTCTCGTTGAATCGTAATATTCTAGCATATCGAATAATATCACAGAGCTCTGTAATTAAGAATACAAATGTTACACAAACAGTGAAAGAGTAGTTTTAAAAAAATTAGTAAATAAGGAAAATTACCTCATCGTCCAAAGACGTCGCTTCTAAATCAACTTTATTAAATTGAACTCTTTTAAAAATTTCCTCCAATGGTTCACAGCGATCGGGATCCAACGTCTGTCCTTTTAAATTAAGTAATTCGCTATTCCTTTTCGATACATCTAAGGTCTGCATGGAAAATTCATATTCGTTGTGAATATTGATTTGTTTACGATCGACGTGCAGAATTTATTAATCGAAACACGAATATTTTTATTCGTCGACGCTCGATGGTAACTGTGGAGAATATTGGTAGATCGGTAATACAGAGCACCCGAGTACCGTTACAGTTCCATTTACGATTATCAATTAATTATCAATAAGTCATGACTGTTTTGTAACGATATTGCCACCTGTCTTATCGACAGATTTTTTTTTCTATTCTTTTCAGCCTAGATTACAGATTCATGGATGTAGTACAAAGTAGAAACTTAAATTAGAATGCCACCATAATATTATACTATAAGCTTTTGACTTTATATAAATTACTTATAATCTTATCATAATTTTATCTTTTTATAAATTTCACCAAAAATTATTAATTTCTCTCGACGCTGTCAGATTACAACTTTTTATAATGTTGTTAATATCTAACAGTTGATTAAACTTTTTTTTCTTGAACGCCAACATCTACTTTTCCGTGACGAATAACAGACAATCTCAAAAAATAGTTGTTCCTACTTAATTCAACTTGTGGAGATTCGTATGGAAACTGAAAAATATTCATAGATCGGTAATGCAAAGCATCTGAGTGACCGTCAGAATTCCATTTACGGTTAGTGATCTATTGTAGATAAGTTATAGCAGACCACGCTATTCACGGCTTTTCTTTTTACCACAGACGAGGTATACGAGTAGATCTTATATCCAATGTATTTTTGTGGCCCAATTTTCTGGGGCTCTAGAGCCCCATTACCATTTTCGTGTCACTCTCAACGTTACCAACATCTTATAGAAATGAACACAAGAGGAAATGAGACAGAAAATGAAATTGCAGAAATTTTATTGTTTTTTAACGGAATGAAAACTGTACAGTCCAGAATTGGGTATCAACCAAAAAAGATTATTTCAAGATTTCAAGATTACTAATATACGTAAAATTGTACCTTATCGACAAGTACACCGTAAATCCTTTATTTTTTATTTAAAATTGTAATACATTATTTATTTCAAAAATAACTAGGCAAACATGTATTTCATTCAAAATCAGTGTTATCAGACCGAGCACGTCCGATTACACGTACTATCCAGTGATGACTTGTTGGCTAGGCACCAACAAACTAAACGGGGCAAGGGCAAGGAGAGAAGGTCTTCGCGTCGCCTTATTCCCATTGAGAGATACATTTTTGTCCTATTCACGGTTAGTATTTTGAGCGTACGGTTACACCAATGCCTCTCAGTCTTGTCCTATCCTACTTTGTCCCTATACGTTTCATTCATGTCCTTTGTTACACGATGGAATTGTAGTTGTGAGCGCCTCAGCCAATAATGACAATGCGTGTGAGAGCAGGCATCGCTATTACGCTACAACCAATCAGCGTGCCTAGCCATCAAGTCATCGCTGGATGTTGAAAAGACAGACTGATATTCGTCCTTTTTCACGACTCCTCAAAGTGAGGGAGGCACTTCGGACAACTTCGAAAAGTAGAAAAAAAAGGCAAATGTCAGCCTTTTTTCTCGCTCTTGCATTACCACTCGTTCAAATTATCGGCAAATGACAAGGGCCGTCGTGGCTAGTGTCGTATAATGTGTCGCGTAAAAATTGTAACCTCTAATCATTTCTTGACATAAGAACTTCAATATTTTTTTAAAAAGACTTTGATTTTTTATTGAATAAAAAATATTTTGCTAACCTTTAGTATTGCAATTTTTTGTCAACTGATTAATTTCTTCGAAAAATTTTATTTATTGGTTTAGCGGATGTGTCTGAAATATCGTTGTAGTGACTATTTGAGTTTTGTATGTATAAGTATTTCAGGAAAACATCAGAACTTTGCACTTGTGTAACATTCTTTCTTTATTTTAAAAAAATAAAATATAAAATATATAAAAAAACAAATTCTTATCTCTTGAATATATTAAAAAAAACATTGTTTATTACAGTAGAACCTCATTTATCCGAACACGTCGGGGGCAAAGCAATTCAGATAACCGAGGTGGTCCGATAATAAAGATTCCGTGCTTACCCCTCCCACCGTGTTTTTAGTCATTCGGATAAGCGGGGTTGACGGTCGAATAACCGAGGTTCGAATGTTACAAATTGAATTGCCTCTTGAACTTAAAAGAATTTGCATGTTCAAAGATTGTGAATACGTAAAAACTAATTATATTTATTGTTGTTAATTATTTTCCCTAGTAGATTTATTATATTTCTAAATGTAAATGATTTTCATAATTTTTAGTATTAGAATTAAGGGTTAATTATTATTATGTTACTATTTTTTAAGATTTATTATTATTTTTCTGTTCTTAAAAATTATTATTTTATGCTACTAAGACTCAATTGTTTTGTTAATTACTTCGTTTTGCAATTTAATTATGTTATATTCTATGTATATACTTATAAATGTTTTCAAATAAATTATGAACAATATGTAAAAATGATCTACAAATTTATTAATTGTTAGTTGTAGGTTGTTTATTAAATGTTAGCTCCTATTACATATGTACATACTATATGTACAGGGTGTCCACGCTAAAGTGTGACAGTCGCGATATTTCAATAACTATTGATGATACGAAAAAATTGTTTCTATGTAAATTGTAGGATAAAATGGGATCTCTATTTTGGCGTAAACGAAAATTTTATTTATGTTATTAATTTAAAACATATGATGGTGAAGTTTCGTTTCTTAAATGGAACTATATATTTTGTTTTGAACATGCGATAGTGCTTATCAAGACGAATTCATTAAGCTTTAATGTATTCACCCGAGTTTTATTACTTTTCAAGATATAACGTTTAGAAATTTACTGATTTTCAACGGAGACGTCTCCGCTTGAGTGGCAAGTTATAAAAGCGGTCTTATGGTTGCGCTGTTTGACTCTGCCTGTTGAAACCGATAGCAAGTGTCTTCGCTCGGAACGGCAGGCCCGCAGAGTAAGAAACATGGAAAGTATTAACCATCCAAATTATTAACGACACCAGCCTCGTTGCGGCAAACTTGGACCGTGATGGACAATACTTCCCATGTTTCTTACTTTTCGGGCTTGCCGTTCCGAGCTAGAGCTGTCTTCCTATGTTTGGATAAGTTGCGGGAGTTCGTTAACAAATGGGCACGAAAGCGAAAGTAGTGAGTTCTTTTCGAAAAATCCACTACTTTCGCTACGCAAAGGCCAAGCTCTTTAGAATGGAGAAACATAAACATTGATAGAATGACATTCAGATGTCGATTACAAGAAAATGGCATTGCATGGTGTAGTATGCTGGCGAAACCTCTGATTTCAAGAAAACATGTCGAAAATCGGTTCGTGTGGACTCATGTAAATATTGATCGCAATTGGAGTGATGTCGTTTTTAGCGATGAATCTTCTTTTTGGGCCTGGTCATCCATCAAACATGCCTGGTTAATTCATGGCGAACCAGTAATTCAAAGGACTGTAAAACATCCATTAAAAATGCATGTGTGGCGATGTTTTAATGCACGCGGCTTCGGGACTATCTGCGTTTTCACAGACAATTTAAACGCATAAAAAATGATCAAATTATACCAGAGGAGTCTATTGTCATCTACAAGACGGTGGTTTAATTAACCTGGTGATAGATGGCTTCTTCAAAAAGACAACGATTCCAAACACCGGAGCCGCTTGTGTACTGACAAGAAACGTTCGCGAACGGTCCGGCTTCGATTTTTATGAAATTTCGTACACTTAAAAAGCAACCAAAAATAATCGACATGTATTTTTTTTAGCTGCGGTAACTTAAGTTTAAGGGGTGAAACCACCCCTTGAAGTTTTGGCTCGAGACGGCTATCTCGAAAACGGAAAGACATACGAAAAAATTGTTAATAGGCAAGGTTAATGGTTTCTTATGTACAATAACATGGTGTTAAAAAATTTAACAAAATACAATTTGTTTATAACAAAAAAAATGTATTAACTTAATTTTTCATTTTATTGAAATTTTCATAATGACAAAAAATGACGAGCATTTTATTCCAAATCCATTGGTATGTAATATTTTAAAATTGCCTCCTACAGTTTTGCAGATTTTGATGATTTACATCTTGCGCGCACATCCACTATGGTAGCAGCCGTTCTAACTTTGATTTAATGAAGCACTGTAAGCTTGCACTAAATTATAAATTAACAAGTAACAAGTAACAATAACAGTGACAAGTTTCTTAACAGCAATGAAAAGATTAATTGTTTTTATTACCCACCTATGACATCATGGCAAAGGTGGAGCGATTTATAAATTATAAATACATACAGTGTGTATAGCAATTACTCTATGTAGTTTCGAAAAAATGTTTGAAACATAAAGATTTTTTACACCATGCGTATTTAATTATTGCCACGTCACCACAAATATGGTATCTTGGTTCATTTTCAACAGAATAGCAGTACACAACAGGATTCTGGAATGCATTTGGTTTTTCATCTATACAGAATGTTCGGCAACCCCTGGGAAAAATTTTAATGGGAGATTCTAGAGGCCAAAATAAGACGGAAATCAAGAATACTAATTTGTTGATGGAGGCTTCGTTAAAAAGTTAACAAAATTAAATTAAAAAATGTTAAATCATTCCGAAAAAAATTATTTTTGGTTGCGGGGCTCAATTACAATCATTTTTGGTGTATACACATACCCCTGAAATCCTACCCACTTTCGAGAAAAACATTCGAGTAGGTACTGAAATTTTTAGATGAAATTAAAAAATTTCAAATCATACTAAAAAAATTGTATGTAGTTACAGAGGTCAATTACAAGCATTTTTGGTGAATAGTCATACCCCGAAATCCTACGTACTTTCAAGAAAAAAATTCTTTACCGAAAATCTAATGCTTCCCTGAAATTTCATGCATATCTTTAAAATGTCATAACATCTGAACGAATTGAAGGATTTGAATATTTAAAAAAGCAGTCAACGCGTACTTTAGTAGAGAATATGTAGAAATTCTAAAAATATTGGAAAAGTTGCTCCTTGATCCCGTAAAATGTGAAAAACCCCATAAAAGTGGTCCACTTTTCAAACGGCCATAACTCCTACAATAGTACAGATATCTCATTGAAATTTTTTTCTGAAACAGAGTCAATAGGTACCTACAAAAAAGTATTAGACAATTTTTTTGTACGGTGTCAAACAAAATTAGTAAAAATTAAAAACGAATTTTTAAGAAAAATCGACGAGGCCTAAATTTAGCAAAAAAAAAATATTTCAAAACGTTCTGGAAAAATTATTTTCGGTTGCGGGGGTCAATTACAATCATTTTTGGTCATTACACATACCCCCGAAATCCTATCCACTTTCTAGAAAAAAATTCGAGAAGGTGTGAAATTTTTCGACGGAAAAAAAAATTTCAAATCGTTTTGCAAAAATTATTTTCGGTTGCGGGGGTCAATTACGATAATTTTTGATGAATAGACCTACTCGCGAAATCCTACCCACTTTCTAAAAAAAAATTCAGTACAGGCGAAGCTTTAAACATTAATAACTTTTTAACGAAGCCTCCATCAACAAATTAGTATTCTTGATTTCCGTCTTATTTTGGCCTCTAGAATTTCCCATTAAAATTTTTCCCAGGGATGGCCGAATACCCTGTATAGATGAAAAACCAAATGCATTCCAGAATCCTGTTGAGTACTGCTATTCTGTTGAAAATGAACCAAGATGCCATATTTGCGGTGACGTGGCAATATCTTTATGTTTCAAACATTTTTTCGACGAGTTCCACTATTATCGAAACTACATAGAGTAATTGCTATACAAACTGTATGTATTTATACTTTACCACGATGACATAGGTGGGCAATAAACACAATTAATCTTTTCATTGCTGTTAAGAAACTTGTTACTATTATTGTTACTTGTTACTTGTTACTGTATAATTTAGTGCAAGCCTACAGTGCTTCATTAAAATCAAAGTTAGAACGGCTGCTACCATAGTGGATGTGCGCGCAAGATGTAAATCATCAAAATCTGCAAAACTGTAGGAGGCAATTTTAAAATATTACATACCAATGGATTTGGAATAAAATGCTCGTCATTTTTTGCCATTATGAAAATTTCAATAAAATGAAAAATTAAGTTAATACATTTTTTTTGTTATAAACAAATTGGATTTTGTTAAATTTTTTAACACCATGTTATTGTACATAAGAAACCATTAACCTCGCCCATTAACAATGTTTTCGTATACCTTTCCGTTTTCGAGATAGCTGTTTTAAGCCAAAACTTCAAGGGGTGGTTTCATCCCTTAAACTCGAGTTACCGCAGCTAAAAAAAAATACGTGTTGATTATTTTTGGCTGCTTTATAAGTGTACGAAATTTCATAAAAATCGAAGCCGGACCGTTCGCGAACGTTCCTTGTGAGTGGAAGACGAGAAACGACATCATGGTGCTGCTTTGGCCATCTTAGCCCCCTGATGCAAACCCGATCGAAAATGTTTGGGCTATTATAAAGCAGAAGATGAGATTGTTAATACAGCACCCGATCCAAACAAACACGAAGGTCACACACGCTGTCCTCACGGCAAGAGGAAACGGAAACGTCGTCATGAAAACGTGGGTGAACGATAAACAAGGTTTAGTAACTATGTACGACGTATACTATGTTCCAGGAATACGCAAAAATCTGATGTCAGTGTCGAGAATTGAAAGAAAAGGAAAAAAAAGAAAAAACTGTGACTTTTCGTCAGATAAAGTCATGAAATCTAAGGGCAGAGGAAGTTATGAAGCTCCCTCAGCATCTATTGATAAGGTCACTATAAATGCGGTGAAGTGGTATGACAATAAGGCCGTTCATTTGATGAACACATTTTGCGAAATAGAACCTACAGACATAGTGAAAAGATGGGATAAAAAAATGAAAAGAATAATTGATGTACAACGTCCAAATATAGTAAAAATATACAACAAACACATGGGTGGAGTAGATTTGGTTGATTCATTGATAGCGTTGTATCGAATAAAAATTCGATCAAGGAAGTGGTACCACCGCATAATGTTTCATCTATTAGATTTAACGGTGGTCAATGCTTGGCTGTTATATAAGCGAGACTGTTCATCGCATTCTGTAAGCCCCGAATGTCAATATACTTTATTACAATTTAAAACTGACATTGCATCCTGTTTATGTCAGGAGCACAAGGGAACCCGTAAGAAAAGAGGGTGTCCTGTTTCAACTAAGGTAGATAAACAATTACAGGAAAAAAGAAAAAGAAGACCAAATACAGTATTTCCAGTACAAAACGTGCGAAAAGATGAAGTAGCACATTGGCCAATTTTTTCGGACAACAGAGGACACTGTAAAAAGCCAAGATGTAAAGGAGTTCCGAAAATAAAATATTCCAAATGCAATGTACATTTATGTTTAACGCCAAATACAAACTGCTTAGTAGAATTTCACGCTTACGTTTTCATACACAGAAGTGCAAACATTATAAGCCGTTGTTACCTGAAAGTCACACAGTGAATTTATTGTAATAAAATTGTTTAAACTGAACATTTTTTTTCATCTGCATATATAGGTTTATAATTGTTAATTTTCCGTTCCATCAATTTTTTTATATTTAAAACAAGAATTCGGCCCATAAAAGGTTAAATGGCATCACGACAGACAATACCAAGTACTGGTACGTGGTGTCCAGCCTCGAAAGCAGGTACGCAGAAGAAGTTGTCGACATAATTACGAACCCTCCAGCCGAAGGAAAGTATGGTACGTTGAAGACAGAATTGATCGCGCGTGTGTCCACCTCGCAGGAGCGTAAAACGAGACAACTCCTAGAATTGGACGAAATAGGTGACAGAACACCATCACAATTTCTGCGTCATTTGCGTAGTCTTGCCGGTACAAAGGTCCCGGACACATTGTTGTGAACCCTCTGGTCAGGACATCTTCCAACAAGCATGCAGACAATTCTTGCTACTCAGACAGATTCTAGCCGATCAAGTGTACGAGGCGACACAGACGCAACGCGTAGCAAGCGTCGAAACAAATTTCGATTTTTGTTAAAGATTCTTAAGGAACCTTGACATCGCGGGGTTTATGATACGGACGTGACTTCTCCGCTATTTTTGAGGATTAGGCCTTCGAGACATTTTTACTTGATAAATCACGTTACGGTCATTAAGGAAACTCCAAACTCCACACGAGACTTGGAATCCTTGGAGCTCTTCCTTGCCTCAATAGCGATTGACGTATCGTAAATCCGCGGTAGCGCACAGCTGCAGGCCACCGGGGTCTTGGGGACTCTGGCTTTCCCCAAATTATTTATAAAAAAGGCAACGTTCTCGCTCACTCTTGCATGGTGTACCAGGATGGGCGGGAATGTTACAAAGGTTAAGAAACGCCCTGCCAAGGTGACGACTTTGAGGATTGGCTTAACCAATCCTCCCACCGGTTAACGCTATGCATTATCGTCACCTTGGTAGGGGAAGTCGAGCTTAGGTTAAGGATAGCACTAAGTTTTTAGTTTAGATTCATTTTGATCGAGCCGTACGAACTCTATAGACATTCCGCAAGGCGTTTTTATGCTCTTGCGTAACACAACGAGCAACGGGCTTCAATCGGCTACATTTTCCCAAACACTCGTTTGGATGGTCCTTCGAGACTACAGTTAAGGGAACACAGCAACTCGCTGTCGTAATACCCACGGTCCGCGCAGTACATAGCACGTGGGCATAGTGCTTCGCGGCCGAAACAATTTTGTCACTCTAAAAAAGGAGTTGCATGAAATACGACAGCGGCTGGATCAATCACGGTCGAGAGAACGGTCACGTATACGTCATACCAGAAGCCGCTCACGCAGTCCAAAATACGATCCAAATTGCAGACTGTGCTGGTATCATTGGCGATTCAAGCAAAGACTGACCAAGTGCGTTACACCCTGTAACTGGCAGCAGAGAAATGAGAATCCCCGTCACTAATCGCGACAATAGATGACGAACCAGAAGGACACCGCCTTTTTATGACCGACACGAAAACAAGGGTCGCGTTTCTGGTCGACACCGGGGCAGACTTATGTGTGTTTTCGCGATCGTGAGTGTCTGGCAGCCAAGCGAAGTGCACATACCAACTGTATGCAGCAAATGGGACAGTACGGTACAATAACATTGTCGTTAGACCTGCGATTACGTCGAAATTTTACGTGGAACTTTGTGATAGCAGGCGTGGACTATCTTATGATTGACTTTTTACGGACTATTAGTGGATGTGCAAAATCAGTGCCTTGTGGGCAATATAACGTCGTTGACGACGCCTGGAAGACGAGCCAAAAAAACCGTGAACACGATTCAAATAATCAGTGGAGATTCGCAATATCACCGTTTACTCGCCGAATTTCCCGATTTATGCCGTCCGGCGGGAGTGGAGCGCACAATTAAACACAATGTGCAACATCATATCACCACAACGTCAGGGCCGCCTGTCTTTTGTCGACCACGACGCCTAACATCGGATCGTTTTAAAGCAGTCAAAACGGAATTTCAGGAAATGCTTCAAAAAGGTACTGTAAGACCGTCGAAGAGCTCATGGGCATCTGCTTTACATGTAGTCCCAAAGAAGGACAAAGGCCTTCGCCCGTGCGGATATTACCGAGCCCTCAACACACGAACCGTGCCGGACAGATATACGGTACCACACATTGAAGACTTTACGCAAACTTTATCAGGCAAGACGATCTTCTCCACGATAGACTTGGTCAGAGCATATCATCAGATCCCTGTCGCAGAAAAGGATATAGAAAAAAACAGCCGTGACAACACCCTTCTTCTTGTCTCATTGGGAGACAAGTGATACATCAATTGAGGTTACCGGGCGCCCTAAACGAAAATGCCGCCGAATTGTATATAGCTCCGAAAGTGAGGATGAAGCACAAAATATCAGTAATGAGTTACTAAATCAATGGGTAAATCCAAGTGAAAATCAATCTTCATTTATACAATTCGCGGGTACATCTGGAATAACATTATCGGATTATTTGGCGAAAGAAAACGATTTTTACCTACTATTTGTTACCGAAGAAATGTTCGAAGATAGCAGAACAGACTAATATCTACGCGATGCAAACATTGGCTCAGACACGGTCATATTGTCTGAACAAATGGAGTCCCACTAACAAATGTGAGATAAAAAAACTTTTCGGCCTCCTCATCTGGATGGGATTAGTAAAATTACCTGAAATACACTTATATTGGTAGAAAGATCCAACATTCGCTCAAAGCTTTTCTCCATCAGTGATGCCAAGAAACCGCTTTGAGCTACTGTTACGAATGATTCATTTCGTGAACAATAAAAATGCAAATGTTGGAGACCGCCTCTCTAACATCAAACCAATTATTCGTAAACTAAAAGAAAATTATGGAAAATATTATGTTCCACCAGAAACAGTATGTATTGATGAGTCCAGAGTACCATTTCGCGGCCGTGTCATTTTTAGACAATACATGAAACACAAATGGCATAGATATGGTGTAAAGTTATTCAAATTATGCTTTAAACCAGGATATACGTACAATTTTGAAATTTACTGCGGTCAGAAATCTGGAAACGAGAAAACTACACCTAAAGCGCCATGTAAAGTCGGACATCTTTTGTAGTACCATGTCAGATTTTGATCTAATTTGAATATGTTTTAGTCTTTAGTGATATATAAACGTATCTCGAAGGATTTTTAAAAATTTTAAAAATTGTTGATTTTACATCTGTTTGAAATATAGAGCTCACTTTTTCCAATAAATAATAGCTGCTAAAGTAAGAAAGTGATAAAAATGTGCCTTTAGGTACTTGTAGTAGATCCATGAGAGTACCGAATAAAAATTATTTCAATTAAAAAAAAAATTTTTTTTGACTATTTATTTTGCAATTGTTTACAACAAATGTCATTTTTTTATAGTGGGGAAAGATTTAAAAATCTGAAAAAAAATGAGCATATAGTCCTGTTTGTCCTCTTTACGGACCAAGTTTTAGAAATACGGACACTTCAAAATTGGCCTTATGAAAATTAATTGAATGTATCACTGCGTCGCGTCGTGTCACGCTGCGCTGGCTCGACCGGCCAAGTCGCGCGGTGCCTGCAACAGCCGAGCGGCTACACCTGCTATTGTTATACAGGGTGTTGGACTGCTGGCAGGTGTAACAGTTATTGGACATTCACTCTTAGTCAATGACACTTAGCGTTATACACATTTAAGTTGTCAATGTTTAATGGAAACCACGAGAAGGTGGTGAGCATTCTTCCATCGGGAGGTGGGATAGGATATGATGAGATGTGATGGGATTAGGTTCTGGTTAAGAAATAATGGCTGGATTGTATGAATGATCGTCTACTGGAATAAATTGTTTGTTATAAAATTACTTACTTCATAACAGCCACAACTTTTGATTTTTCACTGTCTGAATAAATTCGGGCAGTTAAATGTGTTTTATTTCTTTGGTTGGAGTAAATGAATGAAAATTACGTGTTCCACAGATTGCTGTAATCAGTCCACGTATTTCCAGCAGGAATTCCGAATGTTCCGCTATGTTCCGAAAGTATAACGCTAAGTATCATTGACAAAGAGTGAGTGTCCAATAACTATTACACCTTCTAGCAGTCTAACACCGTATATGTATAACAATAGCAGGTATAGCTGCTCGGCTGTTGCAGGCACCACGCGACGTGGCCGGTCGAGCCAGCGCAGCGTGACACGACGCGACGCAGTGATACATTTAATTAATTTTCATAAGGCCAATTTTAAAGTGTCCGTATTCCTAACTTGGTCCGTAAAGAGGACAAACAGAACTATATGCTCATTTTTTTCAGATTTTTAAATATTTCCCCACTATAAAAAAATTACATTTGTTGTAAACAATTGCAAAATAAATAGTAAAAAAAAATTTTTTTTAATTGAAATAATTTTTATTCAGTACTCTCATAGATCTACTACAAGTACCTAAAAGCACATTTTTATCACTTTCTTACTTTAGCAGCTATTATTTATTGGAAAAAAGTGAGCTCTATATTTCAAACAGATGTAAAACCAACAATTTTTAAAATTTTTTAAAATCCTTCGAGATACGTTTATATATCACTAAAGACTACAACATATTCAAATTAGATCAACATCCGACATGGTACTCCAAAAGGTGTCCGACTTCGCTTGGAATGACTCTTTGTCAAAATATTTTTGATAATGGACATACACTTTGTATTGATAGCTAGTATTCTAGCATAGATTTAGCAGAAGAATTTATTGCGAGGAACACTCATGTAATAGGAACGATTCGTTCAAATCGTCGTAGAATTTCGAAAGTGCAAAAAATATTACAATGAGGAGAAATATTAGCAAAGGAAAATGAAAATGGAATAACATTGATTAAATGGAAGGATAAACGGGATGTTCTATTATTGTCTACCAAACATTCTGTAGAGACGGCTATTGTTAGAAAAAAAGGATATGATATCGTAAAATCGAAACTTGAGATTGATTACAATGAAGCCAAGAGTTCCGTTGACATTTCTGATCAAATGACAGCATACTTGACAGTAAAACTGTCAAATAGTATAAAAAAGTAGCATTTGAGCTTCTCTTAAACACATCAGTTGTAAATGCTTGAATATTATATAATACTCAGCAACGGAATCCTAAATCAATAGTAGAATTTAGAAAACGATTAGCTAATTATTTATGTTATTGTGAGGATGAAAACAGCAACTCGTCTTCTGAAATTGCGACAACCTCTAGAAAACGATATGAAATTAAAAAGCAAGAGGGCAAAGCGAGGACAGCTAAACAACGTTGCAGTTCTTGTCATAAACAAAATGTAAAAAAATTTGGTACTGAAGTAGCAAGATAAAAAACTATAAGTGTAATGACGTTTTGTAGCGATTGCCCGAAAAAGCCGTTTTTATGTATCTCTTGCTTTAACAAAATCAACCATTACATGTAATTATTAATTATTGTAAATATAACAATTAAACAAACTTATGTGCTTTGTTCTATATACTGCATTTTGTATAATGCCTTAATCTTTTAGTAAAAATATTTTTTTACAGAATTAAATTTGTCATAAACATATATTTTCAGCGCATTAAATAAATATGTCTGAGTGTACCGCCGGTGGTACACGTGGCCTGCAGATCAAGTTTAACGTGTACCACCGGTGGTACGGAACGTGTCAAGGAACTCAACCGCCTAATAGGTGCGACTCATAATACAACGACAGCTTACCATCCTATGGCAAATGGTATGGTAGAAAGATTTCATAGGCAGCAACTGAAGGCCGCAATCAAATGCCACGAAACAGAAGCGTGGGCAGAAATTTTGCCGGTAGTACTATTGGGAATTAGAACGTCGTGGAAGAAAGATTTGGGCGTAACACCATCGGAATTAATTTATGGAACGAATATTAAATTACCAGGCGAATTTTTCATGAGTGAATGAACACCTGGTTCTTGCGTTACGGCGTACCAAAGACAATTTTCACAGACCTAGGACAGAACTTTACCAGTAATTTAATGCAGGACTTTGCAAAATTATTTAATATAAATTTACAGCACACAACCGCTTTTCACCCAGAGTCTAACGGATCATTAGAGAGAGCGCATGCCACACTTAAGGAATTTATTCGAATACAATTGATAATGAAGGATACCAACGAAGACTGGCACAATTATTTGCAAGGAGCTGTATTCGCATGGAATGCTGCACCACATCAAAATAAACTCTTACCGTACGAACTAGTTTTTGGACGAGACGCACCAATAGTCGATCAACTTTTAAACGATTCCAAAAACGTAGACTATTCTGATTTATTGACTGCACACAAGGCACACATACGTAAACTGACATTACATGCCGAAGACGTACTACAGGATATTAAAGCTAGAGTTAAGAAAGAATATGATAACCATATTAAACCATTATCATTAGAAATAGGTGACTATGTATAGATTAAGAATCAGGGTAAAGACAGACTACAAGGACTAACAAATCCTTGGGTAGCTCCATATACAGAGTTATAAACGTCAAACATGCAAACGCACTAGTAGATGTTGAAGAAAAAATACAGAATATATAAATATAATATAATATATAAAATACGCTAATACGAACTCTGTTACAGATTAACGCTAGCAGTAATATGCTATGCAACATCGTGGAAAATAACGCCAATAACCAATGTACCAAATATTGAGTTCGACCATTTAGGCACTGCTAGGTTATATCATAAAACTTGGATAACCGTTTTTACCATTGACCTAGAAGAAATCATCCTACACGAGAAACTCATCCTTGATAGCCTACATCTAGTAACACAGAACACCGGAGGATCCTCTCCAGGATCTCTTGCAGCATATTAAAGATAAGTTAATTAGGTTGAAACAAGAACGATTAGATCTATTAGCTATGATAGGATATAGAGAAACGGATACAATAAGTAACCGCATTAAGAGAGGATTGTTAAACCCCATAGGAGATTTGGCAAATGTACTTTTTGGAACATTGTCTCAGAAAGACGCCAAATATTACAATCAAGAAATTGATAAATTATATAGTGACAATAAACACGTAAATGTTCTAATAAGTAACGAAACTCTAATTGTCAAAGGGATTTTAAAAGACTTTAGTAAATATCAAGAGAAAGTAACAAAAGTCAATGCGCTAATGAATAAAAACGCCCGAACCGTTCATCAAGAACTTAACATGTTGTATACCACGTTACTAGTTAATGAAACTGCAGACGAATATTCGAATTTAATAACTAAGTTACGAAACATCGTAAATTCTGGACTTCAAGGAAAATTCAACATTGCCGCGGTACAAATGAGTAGTCTCTTAGAAACCTTGAAATATATGCAGAACCGTTTCGGTCAACATCAATTACTTTTTCCTATAGACCCACAAAATTTACATAAATATATAAAGATCTCCGATGTATCCATTTTTATTATGAATCGAGACAAGCTTTGCTTTGAAATTAAACTCCCCGTAACCGAAGAAGAAATGTATAATTTGTACCAAATAATACCGATTCCGAAATTAGTAGAGGCCGTCATGTATTTGCCTACCATAACCGAAAAATACTTACTCATTGATTCCACTACAAAGCGTTATAATCCAATAAATATAAATGAAATAGCTGATTGCAAGAAAATAGAGAAACTTTACATTTGTGAACGCCACACACCTGCATATGCAACTGCTTTACAAGACTCCTGCCTTGTTCAAGCAATCCGTATTTTACCAGAACAAGCCAAGTGCAAAACCGCAATGTTGAAATTAATAAATCCTATATGGATATAGCTCTCTTCTCAACACGATTGGATATCAATTTCCCGTGAAGTCGAAAGCATACATATCTCTTGCAAAGGGCTTCCTCAAGAAACAAGGCTTTTGCAAAGTTTACATCGCATATATTTAGATAAGAAATGTATAGGCTCCGCGTTAACAGCCACTCTTATACCTCGAACTACGGATATTGATGTCAAAACATACCAACTACAATTAGGCTTAGCTTCATTCAATGCCACTGAACTGAATAATACAATAATAAATTTTGCAAAAATACCTAGCTTACCGACGAATGTTATTGAGCCAGAATATTTGTTACAATATTCTAGATCTTTTATGGATATTTCACAAGAAGCCGAGCGATTATCAACACATGTTAGGTCGACAACTAGATACGAATCATTTTTGAGTAGTTTACAAATAATTGCAGCATCAGTAGCGACCGTACTCGTCTTGTACGTATTATACAAATTAAAAGCTTTTCGTTTGCTTAAATACTTATTTACTAGACCTTGTTATTATATTAATTGTTTCAATGTCGGAGGACAATAGCAAGCTTTTAATACAGTAAATCAACATGTAACGCCTGTCGTCGAATACTCTCCAGACCCGGCGGCTCTTTTAACTCCAGCTACCAACATAGAATACCCGCTTGATACATCTAAAACTCTGCGTTTTAATACGCGATCAGTACCACCCGCAACCAAAACTATTAGATTTAAGCCATTAAAATTTTGAATATTGTAATCAAAATTTTAAAAATAAGGAAAGGGGTATCATGTCGTAGGCCCCCATAGAAGTAAGTATTACTCATGTTGCGTCGCAAACCGTCGAGCGTCCCGTCGCGACACAATATAACATTTAGGGTAGACCCAAGTGTTCGGGCCTAAGAGAACCTCTGTCGAGTCATAAACAACCACTTGCCCGCCCCTTTATTAGGCATTTTTCGTCGCCTGGGCAATTGGTACCCTTAAGGCTAGGTGGTTGGAGGCGCCGCTCGACCACCCATATTTATATTATGTTTGCATTCACCCTGGTGTCCTCTTAACCGACTTTCCTTTTCCAAAACAGCATTATGTATACCTCCACTCTTTTTCCTAGGTCCCAGCCTACATTTTTCCCAACTAGCCAGTGACTGATAAAACCACTCCCAATTTTTCTTTCTAATTCCGGCGTCTCCACCCACTACAATTAGCTATGTATAACGTAGACTGCAAGCAACGAGAAGAAAATATTGTACAAATCCGACCACAGAATATTGTGAAGGACCTCACCATGGACTAGACCAACGCGCTTCACTAATAAATTATTTTATTAATACAACCAGCAATTTATACTTCGTCGTGAGCCAACAATTCCAACGTTGTCGCGACGTATACGACAACTCATCGCGATAAGGTTAGTCATAAGCGATACACTAAGAAGATGACGAACTTGTTAACTCCTTTACCGCTAAAAGCAAATGAGGCATACGCCCGGACCTAACCCGGCTGTACCTAAACCAAAAATTATTAAAGCGTACCACTCCTTGCCCTCCGGGCTCATTTTCACGTTTGATTCTGTTAGAAAAAATGGACTAGCATTCTTCTCAGGCACTGGATAGAGCTCCAGTCATCGCCTGCTGAGAAGCAGTAAATGTTTGAACACGTCGCAAATGTTCCGTTGCGACGAGAGATCGTCGCATTACATCGTCACATGTAAAACAGAACAGTTCTGTGCAGTCATATTTACTTTTATATAAATTTCCATTTCATTCGTTTATCGTGTCTGAGTTTATTATTTCGTATACAGTTTATTATATCCTATCCCGGCCTTATCAACAGATTTTGTAAGAAGTGCATCAGTGTTCAGTCTCCGAATAAACCTTAGGGTATATCCTGATATCTTTGTCCGAGTGCTTGAACCCTTCCCAATTAAAATCATCCAAATATTGTGACGCCGCAACTATTTGGGCGAGTCTGCAACTTACGGCATAACACTACAATGATTTAATTTTTCCATGAATGCTTTCTCTTGGTTCGAAACTTGGAGATTTTATGCTAGGGCTATAGGTTGGCCTAACTGCTGGCACGCAGTTTGATCGCTTTTTTTACCATAAATTTCTCCTTAGCGCGAGTCTAAGAAACGAGTTGATTTAGCCTCAACAAATTCAAATTCTAGCTCTGTTCCCCTCCAACATTCAGTACCTGATCCTTCATTCAGAACAGATAATAGCCTAATGGACCGTAGTTAAGCATTTTGAAATACTATACAGGGTGTTCGGCCATCCCTGGGAAAAATTTTAATGGCGGATTCTAGAGGTCAAAATAGGACGAAAATCAAAAATACCAATTTGTTGATGAAGGCTTCGTTAAAAAGATATTAACAATTAAATTCAAAAATTTCAAATCGATCTGGAAAAATTATTTTCGGTTGCAGGGGTCAAATTCAATCATTTTGGGTGAATACATATACCTCCGAAATCCTATCCATTTTCGAGAAAAAAAATCAGGTAGGTGCTGAAATTTTTCGACGAAAAGAAAAAATTTCAAATCATCCTGAAAAAATTATTTTCGGTTGCGGGGGTCAATTACAATCATTTTTTATGAATAGACATACCCCCGAAATCTTGCGCATTTTAGAGAAAAAAATTCAGTACGGGCGAAACTTTAAACGTTAATAACTTTTTAACGAAGCCTCCATCAACAAATTGGTATTCTTGATTTTCGTCTTATTTTGGCCTCTAGAATCCCTCATAAAAATTTTTCCCAGGAGTGGCCGAATACCCCGTATAGCAACTAGCCGGAGGAAAATGTAGCAATACTTCCAAGACTTTAAATACTTTTTCGCCCGCGTTTACATAAATTATTTTGCCCTTATGAATGAATTGTAATATTAAATAATTAAGAAACTATAATCTTAATATACACCTACATCATTTCAAAATATGAAGTCAAAGACATAAAAACGTTTTAAGTAATCACTATAAATATCTTCGTTATTTATAAACATAGAAAAAAATGTTATGAATAAAATATGTACTATTTAATGATGTAAATATAATGCGAAAAGGTATATTATTTCTTGCAATAAATTTTTGAAATTTAAAAGAGAAAATTCTTTTCAAAATCACGACTTATAAAAAACATAAAATTCAAAATTTTGTTTCTATATCCTTATAAAGCGTAAAAAGATGAATTCAAAGAGGTACTAAAATGTATGATAACGATACACTTTAATGGAGAAACACGGGTTACAAAAATACCAAATTTTGAACTGCGAAGTTCCACGTTTTCCCGTTGTCCGATTAATTTCATATTTTGCATAGGGTATGTTATCATCTAGTGTCACAATTTCAGGACGTGTCCCAAACAAAATTTAAAAATCGAAAAATAAGGTACACCCTACTGTACACGGTAGCCAATACAGTATCTGTAAGTGTGCTTAATGCTAGACGAAGCTAGCTACTGGTGAACGTAAGTTCTACTTTTATACATAAGTACCTACTAATAACTTTATTGTTAAATATTTCAAAAACTATAAGTGATCTACGCCCAAAACCGAGTACAATTCGATTCAGTAGCTTAATATCTGTCATTGTGCGAAACCTCATCAAAAAGTGAGCGTTAGGCCTTAGGACCTCTCCTTGTGATCCCTGCATGGCATCTCGGAGGTCAAAGCGAAAGTTCTCGCAGACCAAACATCGGTATGAATATAGGGATGAATGAGTACGTGCATGGGCTGGGGCATGGGACGTTTATCGAGGGTTACACTCGAGGTCGCGGGTAAGTCCTATGGCCAACAAAACAGCGGCTCTGTCTCATACAGTGAAAGCAGATTTGGCATAATTGAGTGCAACAATGTTGACAATAGAAACGACAAACTTCCTTAGCGCCTAACGGAGTGGTGTGGATAGTCAACATATACTACCGCACAAGCCACGTGTACGTGAGCTCGGCAATTCGCACAATTTCGGGAAATCGAGAAAGAAGGCGAGTGTGAGCCTTTCCTTCTTGCTCTTGTAACAGCTAAAATTCAACCTCGCGACAATCGGCATACGATTCCAAATCTCGATTCTCAGAAAATTTGAAAAATTAAGAACATTTCTATTCGTAAGTAACTTGGAATAACCGTGGTACACGTACACATAGTCACTCACGAATAACATAATTGCAGTGTGTGTTTCTTTAATTGCATAGTGGTTAGTGCCTGGAAGGATTACTTGTGGATACATGCAGACATTGTGGACGATCGTGGGGCGTGTATGACCGCGTGTGGGTGATTTTTGTTCTCAACATTGTCTATTGGAAGTGACATTCACGCTTTCTCTGTGAAAATCTCGTCGGGTGAGTTTTGATATGCCCTTCTGGATTTTGATAAGACAGGTTAAATCTTATTCAACGTAAAATGTTCGCATTTCCATAAGTGGACAAAAATCTAAGGCTGTCGATAACGTCGGTAAGTAAAATTTTTCATGCTGCGTGAGAACCACTAGCACTGCCCTGTCGCAATCTTCCGCGCGAACGCAGCTGTACGCGGATTACCATTCTACAGGCGGAACTTTAAACGTTAATAACTTTGTAACGAAGCCTCGATCAACTAATTGTTATTCTTGATTTTCGTCTTATTTTGGCATCTAGAATCGTTCATGTAAATTTTTCCTAGGGGTGGCCGAACACTATATGCGGCACTTGTAGCTTTTCGGCCAATTGTTTTAAGTTTGTTTTTAAAATATTTAAGTATTTCATTGTATTCATGGTACCGTCAATAGATTCTATATTACCAGTGCCATTTTGAGCTATACAATTTGTTTTTTTCCATCGCGTCCAAATAAGTTTATTTTAGTTTTATCAGAAACTATATTATTTTTCTATTTATAATATTTTTTGAAGGTTTTAGCGAATTGTAAACGCTTTTCCTTATTCTTCTTCGAGATGTACGATTTTTTCCTAGCTATTGTCCCGTTGTACCCTTTGTTCGTAAAGTTCTTCGAATTACTTCTACCGATATACTTTTTGTAGTTCGAGTTGAGATTTATTCTTGGATTTCTTTTGACTTGCCGGCAGATAAATCGATTATCGATGTCCAATAATATCCTTTTTCTACCACGTCCACGTTTATTAGCAATTCTGCCTTCGTACCGATAATTGTTTATAATTTTCTATATTCTACAATGTGTTCGGCCAACAATTTCACCCATTTCTTGAAAAGATTTTCCTTCGGAATACAATTTTATAATAAGTTTTCGCATTGTAATATCGATTTCTTTCCTTCTGAAAGCCATTTCGATATTATTACTGATATAATACCTTATTAGAAATAAATTCTATATTTTAAATTCACCGCGTACACTCAACAGTCCACGTGCCCTCTTTCTATTCTATTCTTTTGTACCATATACATTTTTTTTTCTTCTCTGTATCAAATCTCGACACGTGCGTCTTTATTAATAAACAGTGCAATATTTAACTACAAGTCTGTGTTATCTTTAATAAAACTGTTTCTGATTCCAGCTGAATATTCTGAACCACTGATTCTAACAGGTTATGGGCTCAGGCTGTAAAAATTTATAAAAGCCAAATTACATGCGAATAAAATAAGCCGGCGTTCTAACATAACCTCAAAAGCAAGTATTACCACGTGGTTGACATGAGTGCAGTGCATAACGTGCAGATCGAAAAATTAAATAAAGACAACTATGATGTCTGGAGATTGCATATAGAGGCAATCTGAGTGAAAATCCATCTGTGGGCATATGTGGACAATTCAAACCCGAAACCCGTCCTCACAGAGACGAATGAAGCTGAAGTGGTTGCCTAGATAAAACAGGATAAAAAGGCAAAAGCCGATATCGTTCTAGCGATAAGTCCATCTCAATTATGTCACATAAAGCATTGCGAAACTTCAAGAGAAGCATGGACTGAATTAGAAAAAGTACACATTTCTAAAAGGCCTGCAAGGAAGGCAACACTTTTAAAGCAGCTACTCTTTACAAAATTAGAAAATGAAAATATGGTTGAGCATCTTAACAAATTATTTTCTATAGTGGACAAGCTAAGGGAGATGGACATAAGTATTTCAAAAGACTTATTATCTATAATAATTCTGTATAGTGTACCTAATACATATGAAAACTAGGTGCGCTATAGAATTGAGAGATGCTCTTCCAGATCCACAGCTGCTCAAAATAAAACTCTTAGAAGAAGCGAAAGCAAGGAAAAAAGCTGAAACAAATGGTAACGCACAGCAATATGCATTCTATACCAAAAGTGGAACAGAATCAACAAAATACAAGTCCAATAAAGATCCTCACGTCACTGAAAAGAGAAACCAGACTAGAAATCAACATGTGAGTAACTACCATAATAAGAATTTTTAAGAAATTACGAAATTACAAATAATTAAGAATAATTAAGAAATTACAAATGTAACTATTGCAACAAACCTGGTCACAAAGCAAGTTATTGCTGGCACAAGAAAAGAGATCAACAACCTCAAGCAAATCATATCAATGAAAATGATGAAGTGTTTATCGTGCATGGCCAAAATAATTGTAATGAAACGTTGACAGTTACGAACACTGTTAATACTAAGAAGATAAAATGGTGTCTCGACAGCGGGGCTACATCTCACATGTGTAATGACAAAATGTTATTTCCAAAATTGAAAACTGTTACCAGTCAACGTGTAGGTCTTGCAGTAAATAAAACCACATAAGTAAAAGGAATTGGAACAGTACATGTGAAAACAAGGAATGGAGAAAGTGTCAAAAACATAAGATGCGAAGATACACTCTACGTACCTGAATTAAAAGCAAATTTGTTTTCAGTTTCCAAGGCTGTACAGAATGGAAAACGTGTCATATTTCTAAGTGACAAGGCTGTAATAACCAACCAAATGGGTGAAATTATTATCACAGCACTCAAGGTAGGAAACTTATATATTATAGAAACATTGTTGGAAGACAACCATAACATCAGTGTAGAAAGACAAGAGACGGCAAATCTAGCTTGGCATTTGCGATATGGACATTTAAATGAAGCGGATCTTAAAAGTTTAGTAACCAAAAATATGGTGGAAGGACTGAAATTAACACCTTATTTACGGATGACGCCATTTGGCGTCAAATTGAATTCGGCCATCTGTTACGAATGACGCCGTTAGGCGTCATTTGAATGTCGTGCGAAGTTTATTACCTCAGTTGCAGTTAAGCTCCTGGCGTGCGCAAAAGTGATAAATAAGTTTAATATTTATTATTGGAACTAAACAATTTTAAAAATATGGCATTAAAAAAAGGGTATATAAACTTGGAGATAACATTTTTGGAAGATATTGAAACTAATAGTAATGCTGGCACTAATAGTGCCGATGAAAACCTATACTTTAGGAGAATTAGTAGAAGTGTGCGCAGGCCGCAGGTTATTTTGGACAGCTCGGAAGACGAAGGAAGTGACTGCTCGATTCAAGACAGTCCCGAAGACAGAGAAAAAGATTATTGGTCCACACGGGATGACCTAAGAAATAATGAGGATTTTCTGGGCACGCCCGGAATATAAATTCCAGGTAATTACACTGATCCTGTAGATGTTGTGTCTTTATTTATGGGAGATGACATTTTAAATGAAGTGCATTGAAACTAATAGATATTACGAAGAAAAAAATGGAATGTATAAAAAGCCCAACCATAGTGCAAAATGGGCTAATGTGTCAATAATAGAAATAAAAAAGGTTTTTTGCATTACTGATTATAATGAGGCAAATTAAAAAAAATAAACTTACTGAATATTGGTCCACGAATCCTATGATAGAAACACCAATTTTTGTTAAGAATATGAGCCGAGACAGATTTTTTCAAATTTGGAAATATTTACATTTTTCTAACATTGAAGAAGAATCAACGTAAAAAGGAAGATTATTCAAAATTCAAAAATTGATTGATTATTTTGAACATAAATTCCAAACCGTTTACAAACCAAGGCAGAATTTAGCATTTGATGAAAGTATAATTCCGTGGAAAGGTCGTCGATCTTTCAAAGTATATAATCTGAAAAAAATTACTAAATACGAGATCCTTGTAAGAATGTTATGCGAATCTATAACAGGATACATTATAAATTTCAAAATTTATTGTGAAAACAGTTCAAGTTTAGAACACACGATAACACCCCTGGTTAGTTCGTACATGGATAATTTAACGTGTACATGGATAATTTTTACAATAGCGTTAAAAAATTGCACTAAATCTTCTTCATCGCAAGATTCGGATGTGTGGAACCATTCGAGCTAATCGAGGACTACCAGAGCGACTAAAACATCCAAAACTTAAACCTGGGCAAATGATCTACCGCCGTAAGGATGAAGTTTTATTACAAACGTGGAATAATTACAAAAAAAAAGAATATAAAAATGATTTCTACTATACATAATTCTACAATACAACAAACAAATAAAATTTATCGTAAATCCGGACAACACATATGGAAACCATTATCTATAATAGATTACAATAAAAATATGAAGGGTGTAGATTGTGCTGTCCAGTATTTAGCATTCTACTCTATATTTAGAAAAACAAGGAAATGGTCGAAAAAAGCAGCTTTTTTTATATTTAACCGTTTGAGTGCGGCGAAACGCTATCGCGCTTCACTTGTTGTTTGCCAAAAATGCGGAGGAGCGCGATAGCGCTTTTCTTGTTTTGTACCAAGAATGCGGTGGCACTGCTGTTGGTTAGTATAATTTTCGCATCTATTGAGATCAGTTGTATTCATATCAATTGCAGTTTTTATTCATTTCACTCAATTGTGGTTTTTAATAATATAAGAATTAAAATAAAATACAGTGGTAAGTAGTAATGCAGTAGAGCCGTGCATTGTGGTACGGTAGTAAAAATATGCCAATGTAAAAAGAGATAACGTTTTGACTTTAATTTTTTTAAATCATCATCAGATCTATAAGGGCAAAAGATAATTTTTACAAAAAAATTGTTTATGTATTAGGTTGTCCGGAAAGTTCTTTTCGCGTTCGTCGCTCAAGGCCTTGTCTCGCTGTGCTTAAGTAAACAAACAACCAGAGCACTCTACCGTCAACTGTATGGTTATTAGTCATCCTCTGGCAGTACAAGAGAATAGTTCTCGACGTCAGTAGAAAGTTTGTCGAGTGTTTTTCGCCTTGTGAAAGATGGAAAACCAAAAGATGCATTTGCGTCATGTGATGTTTTACTGCTTTAAAAAAGGCAGTACGTCTGAAAATACTGCAAAGGAGATTTGTAATGTTTATGGGAACCAGTCTATAACTGTTCGAACAATCCGTAATTGGTTTAGAAGGTTTAGAGCCGGAAATTTTAACCTTAGAGATAAAGATCGCAGCGGCCGTCCATCCACCACTGATACCGACCTTATCAATGCCTACCTCAATGAAAACCCAAGATCTAGTGTTCGTGAGATAGCAAATGCTTCAAACACCCCGCGAACAACGGTTCATGAACATTTGACAAAGCTTAGATACGTTAATTGCTACAAAGTGTGGGTCCCTCATCAACTGACGGAAAGCAATCTTCTGAACCGAATCTCAACATGCGATTTACTCATCCAACGTGACAAAAGAGAGCCATTTTTGAAAAGGTTGGTTACTGGGGATGAAACTTGGATCCTCTACGACAACACTGCACGCAAACGATCTTGGTCGAGTCGAAATAAGAGTCCTTTAACGGTAGCAAATGCTCGACTTCACCCGAAGAAAATATTGCTTTCAATTTGGTGGGACTGGAGGGTGTTCTTTACTACGAGTTACTTCCGCAAGGGCAATCAATTAACAGTGAGAAATATTGCACCCAACTTGAAAAACTGAAAGAGGCTATCATTGCAAAACGTCCAGAATTGGTGAATAGACGTAGCGTCGTGTTCCACCACGACAACGCGAAACCACACGTTTCTTTACCCGTGCGAACGAAACTTTTAGAGCTTGATTGGGATGTTCTACCGCATCCTCCATACTCTCCAGACCTTGCACCATCGGACTATTATTTGTTCTTTTCCCTCAAAAATTTTCTTCGCAATAGAAAATTCACATCAGTTAATGAAATAAAAAACGGCCTCGAAGAATATTTTAACAGTAAGCCAAGGGAATTTTGGAAAAGCGGCATTATGAGGCTTCCGGAGCGATGGCAAAAGGTGGTAGAACAGAACGGATCATATATTATTCAAGAATAGTACACAGAACGCAAAATATTTTATACTTAATACCTGTTTAAAAAACGAAAAGAACTTTCCGGACAACCTAATACAAAAAAAAAGTTATATGAAAATAATTGGCTCATTTTTTCTACCGTACCACAATCCACGGCTCTAGTACATTACTGCTTACCACTGTGTTTTATTTATTTATTTATTTGTAGTAAAAAACTTTTCATTGTTTTACAGGAATTAGAAATTGTTTTCATTTTTTTAACAAGTGTTATACTGATAATTACGAAATACACCATGTCAAGTTCTGATTCATCTGAAAGTGACTATGATATGAGAAGTGATAATGAAGAGTATAGTAATGACTTTGAAAGTGATAATGGAAGTGACATCATCATCCCTCGTAAGAGATTACGAGTTATTAGTGATAGCAGTGATGATGATAAAGTAACTGCAAGTATCTCCGATGACGATATTATTGATGAATTGTTACCCGTGGACACATTTTCGAACGCATCGAATACTTTTTCTGAAGTACTTGGTCCAAAGCGTGCCCCTCCTCCTGATGCGAAACCAATTGAATATTTCAATAATTTTTTTTCAATTTCGCTCTTCACTATAATGGCGATAGAAACGAATCGCTATGCCGAGCAGTTTTTGAATTCCAGAAGAACATGGAAATGACGTTCACGCGTGAAATCTTGGGTACCAGTAACTACTGCAGAAATAAAAGCATTTGTTACGGTTCTGTTAGAAATGGGCATTACAAAACGACCATCAATAAACTCCTATTGGAGTAAAGGTTCGAGAAACATCCCGTGGTTTGGCAAAATGTTTGCTAGAGATAGGCTTCAATTGATTTTGAAGTTTTTCCACCTGGTAGACAATAACAGTTTAGCACCATCAGGGCATTCAGATTACAATCCATGTGGTAAATTCAACTTCTTAATGGACTACGCGAATAAAATATTTCGGGAACAATATATGCCACACTGTCAGTTGAGTATAGACCAATCTTTAGTTGGTACTCATTGTCACTCTGTTATAAAGCAGTATCTTCCCAACAAAAAACATAAATGGGGAACCAAGTTCTGGATGATTTGTGATTCTATTTCAAATTATTGTTTGAGATTGTTTTGTTATCAAGGTGCAAAGTCAAGCGATGATAAAGATAAAATAAAAAAGAATTGTCTCGGTTATGTAGTAGTTGAGAAATTGTTAACACTAGGAGATTACTTGAATAAAGGATACCATATATTCATAGATAATTTTTTCACAAGCATTCACCTTGCAGAAGCATTGTCACAGAAAAACACATATCTAACTGGCACCATTCGGAGAAATAGAAAACAAATTCCAAATGAAGCAAAATTTGCACAAACTGGTCATCCAAAATATTTCAAAAGCAATAAAATACTTATGTGCTCTTACCGAGACAAAAAATCTAAAAAAAATCTCGTCATATTGATCTCTACCAATTGCACAACGGGAAATATAATCGTTACAAGGAAGAAAGGAAATTTTCAGTATGTAAAGGAAAAACTAATTATTATTCACAATTATAACAGATTTATGAACGGAGTTGATGAATCCGACAAAATGTTATATACAGTCGGTCACGAAAATATTCGGACACCACTATAGTTTTGACTATTATAGTCCGTACTTCAGAAATGTAAACAATGAGAACAAAAAGAGGTTTCACGTACGTTACTATGCAGTGTGTAGTTTACAAAAATATAAGAAATATTTGTTTACGATACGTGATTACATAAATAATAAAAGAAAAACGGAAAGTACGCTCATTTTCATGTCACAGAAATATTCGGACACTATCAAAACTAAGTTTATATCAGGATATATAAATCTTGTTTTTATTAATTAGTATTTTGTTGGATATCACATATGTTTTATGACGTGCCGTAATCGCGTTGGTATGTTACAAATTATTTTTTTTAAATAATCTTGCCCAATACGTAGCCATTCTTCTTGCAGACGTCTTTTTAGCTCTTCTTTTGTGTTTATGGGAGTTGTCCGAATTCGGCGATCTAATTCGTCCCATAAATTTTCAATGAGATTCAAGTCTGGCGATTGCGGTAGTGGATGGAGGATATTCTCGCACGTGTACAATAAGAATTCTTGCACAATTCGCGATTTGTGCTTTGGATCGTTATCTTGATAAAATTTTATCCCATTTTGAAGTCCCATATTATCAGCACTTTTCTTTAAATTTTTCTGCAAAATTTGTAGATATCTATTTTTGTCAAGGATATCGTTGATGAAAACTAATTCGCCTACTCCATGGGCCGAAATACAGCCCCACACCATCACCGATCCACCACCGTGTTTCACAATCGGCTGCAAATGTCTCGGATTCAGTTCTTCTTTCGACTTCCGCCATACCCTAATTCTTCCGTCGCTTCCATAAATATTATATTTGGACTCGTCCGCGAAAATTACGTCCTCCCACCACTCACTGTCCTTTGCAATGTAGTCCTTTGCAAATTTAAATCTCTTCATCCTGTTCGCCGCGTTAATATACGGCTTCTTTCGAGCTATTCTTCCATTATAGCCCTCTGATCTTAACACTCTTCTTATGTTCTCCGGATGCACTAATATTCCACGGTGTTCATTTAATTTAGCTGCTAACTTTGGAGCACTTATCCGAGGATCACATTTGATTCTCCTAATTATGGAACGTCTACCGCGAATATCTAGGATCGGTTTGCGTTCGCTTTGAGGAATAGATTCGATTCTATCTTCGTTCTTGTACCGTCGAACAATATCCCATACCGTGCTCTTACTAATATTTAATAAATCAGCAATTTTGCGAATCGATTTCCCCTTTTCATGATGAAAAATTACTAATTGTCGCATATCAAACGATGTATTCTTACTTTTCCGACCCATTTGGAACAAATTTTGAACAAGACTGACAAATATTCGATCTACAATATACTTTGTACATAGTATGAATGATATGTTTACAAACAGTGTTTCAGTCAGTTCCTGGAACCTGAAAACTTGGGAAGTATAGCCAGTGTCCGAATATTTCTGTGACATGAAAATGAGCGTACTTTCCATTTTTCTTTTATTATTTATATAATCACGTATCGTAAACAAATATTTCTTATATTTTTGTAAACTACACACTGCATAGTAACATACGTGAAACCTCTTTTTGTTCTCATTGTTTACATTTACAAAACTATAGTGGTGTCCGAATATTTTCGTAACCGACTGTACATATCTCGATGAGAGACGAACTCTCAAATACTGGAAGAAAGTTGTTTTTAACATTTTGGCCAGAATGGTACTAAACGCTTATATAATATATTCGGAAAATTGTCTGGGTAAAACATTAACTAGACTGCAATTTACTTCGAACATTATTGATACTATAGAGGAGGAATGGTTAGCAAGCAAAAATGCCACAGGAAGACTACCAATAAGTAAAAAGTTTTCTTTAAAAAAATTGCCTGGGCGAAACTTGCGACAGTGTGATGTATGTAGTAATAAAAATGGTAATGGAATTAAACGATCCAACTTAATTTGCGCAATATGTAAAAAAGGAATTCATGAAATTTGTGCAGCAAAACATTCTTGTAATAAGTGAGAATAAAAAATATTTTTGTTGATCAGAATTACTTATTATTATAATATTAGTGTTAATTATAACTATTTTTATTGTTTTTCAAAAAAAATTACTACGCATTTCATTCCGCACTTTTAGCATATACAGGGTGTCCCAGCATCGGTGGTGCAACCGAGGTGGGGGTGATTCTACATAAAAAAAACAAATCGAAAATAAAGAATAAAATTTTTTCATTTGAGGTTTCGTTCTCGAGAAAATCGGTTTTGAATATTCAGCGAGTACGAGTACACGTAATTATGGTTTAGATGGATACATCCCGATACAAGTCATATGTCACTTATAAGTAGTACCAATATCATTAGTATCAAGATGATGTGCTGTATTACTCATTTCTGCCTATGGATTTAGAGTGAATTTAAATGAAAATAAGACATATAATTTAGTTACTAATTTACTTTTTTAATGCAAAAATTGTTGGAAATGCTGCCCATTGTGCTGCATACACAACTGTACTCGCCGAATTAAATTCGTATGAACACATTTTAATGTATTCTGTGACTTTAATTCTTCAAATACTACAACGATCCTCGCTTTTAGTTGAGGAAGGCTTGTAATCTCCTCCTCGTACACTTTTGATGTAACATGACCCCATAGATAGAAATTAAGGGGTGTCAAATCTGGGGATCTTGATGGCCAGTTTATTGGACCACCACGGCCAATCCAAACTTCGTGTAGTTCATTTAATAAATTCTTAACTTCTCGAGAAAAGTGTTGTGGGGTATTCTCAATTTGTATATCTACTCACTGCGAAGGATTGATAGAAACTGTTAGTCAAAACCGAAGATAATAACATACTAAGACACCAAATGAAACTGTGAGAAGTGCTCAGAACGTCATGTCAACAGAAATGTACAGAAATGGAAACATAAACAAAAGTCTGTATCGAGATCCATATATCTGGGCCATAGTTAAGTGGTCGCGTACTCGCTGAATATTCAAAACCGATTTTCTCGAGAACGAAACCTCAAATGAAAAAATTTTATTCCTTATTTTCGATTTGTTTTTTCATGTAGAATCACCCCCACCTCGATTGTACCACCGATGCTAGGACACCCTGTATATAAGAAAATTCTTCAGCACTCAAACAGTTAATTGTGCCTTATATAATTCTTTTCGAGTTTTTTCAGAAGTAAAGCAGCCAAAAAAATTTACATATGCAGATTTTTTGCTAGACATTACTAAAACTTGAATGATTTCTAACAGACAAGAAGACAGTAATTGTTCCCGATCTACATCAACTCGCACACCACGGAAGGACCCACCAGAAAGATTGCCTGGAAACTTAAAGATATACCAAATAGAGAGAGTAAAAACTAAAACAAATAAGTTTACAGAAAAACAATACCAAGTGTGTTACGCCAATAAGAAAAGAAGCGAAACTAAGTATATGTGTAGTTTTTGTAAAGTCCCATTACATATAGAAAATTGTTTTAATGCCTATCATACAAAACAAAATTATTGATTTATCGATATGAAATTTGTAATTTTATATGGAATAAATTTTTATTTCTGCGGTTATATTGTGAAATATATATATATGTACGTTTTATTTTTCATTAAATTTTTTTTGTAAAATTAGAATAAAATTTTTATTTTTAATAGTTTTATGTAAAAAATCTTTATTTTTCTATTTAATAAACACATTTATAAGAAATAGGCATATATATTTTCTTCCCGTCTTAGCAGTAGGAAACCAACGTTATGAGCTCGTCGATGTGTTAAGTAGCAAGGACAAAATGCCCATCTGCGAGACATGCATCGAAGGTAAGCACGCCATGACTCCATTTACTCCGTCGCAAACTAAGAGCGAGCACACACTCGACTTAATTCATTCGGGCGTTTGTGGTCCTATGTGCACTTAGTCTATCGGTGGCGCAAAATATCTCGTAACCTTTATAGACGATAAGTCGCGTTGGATTGAAGTTTACTTCTTAAAAACCAAGGACGAAGTAAAGGAAGCGTTTAGGAGGTTTAAAGCGAGCGTTGAAAATGAAAAAGAAAGAAAAATAAAAATACTTAGAACAGATAATGGCTTAGAATATTATGGCAAGAAGTTTGAAAAGCAATTGCAAGACTGGGGAATCAAAAGGCTAAGGTTTGTTCCGCACACGCCCCAACAAAATGGCGTCGCGGAAAGAGCAAATAGGATATTAATGGAGATGGCGCGTTACTTATTGATGGAAGCAGGCTTACTAATTCTGCAGCCACGGATGATTTCAAGAGGGGGCCAAACAGGCCAAGGAAAATCAAAACAGGCAAAAGGGGTGCACCTAGAAAACAGTACAATATGATACCAACTGGACATCAAGCTCAATTGGTATATGAAGAAAACCCAACTGTTGAGGAAGCCCTTACCGGACCGAATTCCGAAGAATGGAAAAATGCAATGAAACTAGAGTATACCGCTTTAATAGATGCAGGGGCTTGGAAGTGTATTGCAAGGCCTGCAAATAAAAACATTATTGGCTGCAGATGGGTACTGAGAGCAAAGTACAAGGCAGATGGAACTGTCGAAAGATATAAAACCAGGCTGGTAGCGAAAGGTTACAGCCAGCTACCTGGCATTGATTTTGAAAAAACCTACGCACCAGTAGCTCGGATGAGTACGATACGGACTGTGGCTGCACTCGTCATAGAGTGGGATTTATCCTTATTTCAATTTTGACGTCGAAATGGTATATATTAACGGTGACCTTGAAGAGGAAATATATATATGCAGCAGCCTACAGGTTTTAAACACAGTAAAGAAACAGTCCTTCTCCCAAAGAAAGCACTGTATAGTTTAAAGCAATCCGGAAGACAATGGTTTCATAAGCTGGATAACAAATTAAAATCATTCGGATTTAAGCCAATAAATGCAGATAAATGTTTGTATTTCCGAAAATGCGACCAGAATGTACTGATAGTGGCCATATATGTGGACGATATTATCATAGCAACGAATCAGCTGAGTACATTCAACAAACTCAAAGAAGAGTTGAGTATTGATTTTCGCATGAAGGATCTAAGACCACTGAGTTATTGTCTGGGAATTGAATTTAAACGAAATAGTAAAACAGGTACATTATGTATGTTACAGAAAAAGTACATTACAGATATAATACGTTTTGGAATGATGGATGCCAAACCAGTATCAACACCACTAGAGCCAAAGATCAAATTAACACAGGAAATGAAACCAAAGACTAATGACGAACGATCGAAGATGAAGTACCGATCTTTGATGGGCTCACTTATACAGTGTGTTAGGAAATGATAGGTTCAGTCATACTTATGATAATAATTTAGAGAGAAGTGCATGAATCAGTTTCAAATTTTCAGAATTTTTAGCTTTTATATTAACAAACTGTTCTGCTAAACATTATATGGAAATAACGGTTCAAAAAGAAACTAGAAATCTTTTACTGAATGTAACCAGCTTTTAACCGTTAATAAATGATAGGTTCACTTGCTAAAAGGCCGATTAAACGATTTGTTAATGTACCAAAATTTAATACATCACAATATTCTTTCGTTATAATGCATTCATTGTGAATTTGGCTGCTTGACACTGTCATTTTGTTTGCGTGTCGTTTGTTACGTATCCTGGTTACGAAGGAAACAAACAGTAAACAATTTCTCATGAATCTTCCCATGCATTTACAGTGTAAAAGATATGTATTAAAGTATCGAAGTATCGAGTTATTAAGGTGTTAAAGCATTTTTTTAAAAATGGGCAGGGGTAAAGTTTTGAATGAAAAAGAGAAAGGACAGATATTGGCGTATAAAGACTCTGGAATGTCTGATCGAGAAATTGGTCGTCGCATAGGCAGATCTTGCAATGTGGTGAATCAGTTTATAAAAAATGGGGATGAATATGGTGTGAAAAAATCACCTGGAAGACCAGCAAAATTGACACCACGCAATAAAAGAGCAATTATCGCGAGTGCATCAAATTCAACAATAGGAAGTCGACGATTACGCAACGAATTCGCGCCAAATGTTTCACATATGACAGTATGGAATGTTTTAAAAGAATCTTCTAATCTTGTATACAAGAAAATGAAATCTGCCCCAACGCTTAAAAAGGAGCATTGCAAAACACGTGTAACATTTGTAGATTTGCATCAAACATGGACCCATCAGTGGCATTCGGTATGTGCACATTTTTTAGCGAGGACGTTGCAATTTACATATTTTTAAATTTTTAGATTATTTGGTCTGATGAAAAGAAATTCAACTTAGATGGACCAGATGGGTTGGCGAACTATTGGCACAATCTATGTACAGAACCGCGTTACTTTTCAAAGCGTAACTTTGGTGGAGGTTCTGTGATGATTTGGGCGGCGTTCTCTGGATTTGGCAAGACGACATTAGCCTTCCTTGATACACGACTCAATTCAAAAAAATATCAAGCTGTTTTAGAAGAACACCTTTTGCCCTATATTCGCCGTTTTTCGTCTGCAAAATTAATATTCATGCATGATAACGCAACTGTGCACGCTTCATCAAGCACTAAACAATGGTTAAAAACTAAAAATATAGACACATTAATATGGCCATCAAGGCTCCTGATTTTAACCCGATTGAGAATTTATGGGAACAACTAGTACGCGATGTTTACGATGATTGTCGCCAATTCAATAGTGTAAAAGAGCTCAAAACGGCAATTACGAACGCTTGGGATTACATTACTACTCGGCAACTCACAAATCTTGTCGAATCTATGCCGAAGCGAATCAATTTATTAATTAAAAGTGGTGGAAAACCTATTAAATATTAATTTTAATTTTTACTTTGTTAAGAATTATTTAATGACTATGTATAAATATGTTTTTTAAAGTGAACCTATCATTTATTAACGATTGAAATATGTTAAAATTATGATATTCTTATGTTACATCATTTTGAAATATTACTCCAAAATGAAATTTAGCAATCAGATTTGTTAATACAAGGACATTATATCTTGAAAGTTTGAGAGCAGTTGATACATTTCTCTATAAGTTACGATAATAAATGTGAGTGAACCTATCATTTCCTAACACACTGTACAGCTGATTTAATGAAGATCCAGGAAGGGAACACTGTACAGCTGCAAAAAGGGTACTCCGTTACCTCAAAGGGACGATATCGCATGGTATCATTTATAAGAAGACAGGATGCGATTTTCACGGATTTGTAGACTCAGACTGGGGCAGCAACATAGATGACAGAAAATCCCAAACTGGTTACATATTCAAATTAGCAGACGCACCCATCACGTGGGAGTCCAGAAGACAAAGATGCGTCGCACTATCAAGCGTAGAAGCTGAATACATGGCGCTAACTGAAGCCATCAAGGAAGCGGTTCACCTGCGACGCTTCCTAAGCGAACTTGGAATGTTAGAAACTGACCATGGAGGAACCATCGTATATTGCGATAATCAAGGAACCCAAAAATTGCTGAAGAATCCTATATATCATTTAAGAACGAAACACATCGCTATCCGGTATCATTATATCCGCGAGATATACCAAGGAGGGGGAATCGATGTTCAATATATACCAACGCAAGACATGCTAGCAGATATGTTAACTAAGAGCCTCTGCAATGTCAGTCATGCAAAATTAATGCGCGGCTTAGGACTGAATGCAATTGATGAGTATCCACGTTGAGAGGGGGTATTAGAAATAAATTCTATATTTTAAATTCACCACGTACTCTCAACACTCCGCGCGCCCTCTTTCTATTCTATTCTTTTGTACCATCTATTATTTTTTTTTCTTCTCTGTATCAAATCTCGACATGTGCGTCTTTATTAATAAACAGTGCAATATTTAACTACAAGTCTGTGTTAGCTCTAATAAGACTGTTTCTGATTCCAGCTGAATATCCTGAACCACTGATTCTAACACACCTAACAGAAGGTCATTTGTTTGCGATTCCTTAGCTATCGTATATCAAGAAATATTTAATAGGACTTTTCGCCGAAAATACCCTGATTAAACTTTTGCAGACCCGCGGAATTTAAACAATTCGCCATGTGTATGCTCAATTTTGTATCGATAAAACATCAGTAATTTTACATTTTCAGTTAAATATAAACAAATACGTAATGCTATTTTGTTTTTGTTGAGAGTGAGAGTGTTCTGTAAATTTGAAAATACAGTGTAAAGAAGTATGCGCAGGAGATCAGTGCGCATGCTGCTCGGGACGATGAGTGTGAGTGAGAGACGAGCGAAGCGAGCATCGGGGGAAAAACAAAAGACGCAGAATTGAAGAGCACATGTTATGGAGAGTTCCATCGGGGAGACAAAAGGACGAAAGCGTTAATGTATATTAATAAACTAACATATAGAACTATAGAACAAAGAATTAATTATCCATGAATCTTAACAGTTTTTCTTTTGTTAATTGTCTGTTAACCTGTGTTAATAAATATATACTATATTCTCACTTTCAAATATGCATGATTTAATTCATTTTCCCGCTAATTTTCACTACCAACATAGATGTATACTCCATTTTGTGAATAACTATATGTACATAGCCAAGTCCCAATATGTTTTTAAAGGGCAATAATTAAAAATAAAATTCTATTACATGAATAGCAATCAATTTAATGTATTCCACTAATAAATTCAGTGGGGAATAAAAAAAAAGGCAAGACGAATGTGGACGTTTTAATATACGGCGTGTGGTAGTGTTACAAATAAGTAACGATTTTTTATATTTCGCTCCTAATGGAAGGAGGGAAATTGAGATCTATCAGATTTCCATTGAACGGTAACGTGCACATTATTGTTTTTCAAACATTTCAATTATTTTGTCATGTAAAGTTAAGAAAAATATGTAACTTTTGATTTTGTATAAAAAATTGATACGGTTATTGAAAAACATAGCGGGAAAGTCAGTATTAATCTATATCTGTAGTAATTTATTGGGTAGATGTGTTCGTAATAAATTGTAGACAATGTAGGTGACACAAATATTTAATTTTTTTACTTTTGGGCTATATTCTCTGGAACGTCTTAGCTCGTCAAAGAGTGGAAGCCAAGTCCTAAGTTCGGAGATTTTTCTCTGGTTGTCAGCCCCGTCCGCACAGGCAACATTGTTAAACAACGCTGATTAGTTAACCCTACACGTTGGGCCTTTCCAATCAGGGCCGTTTATTTTTCCCATGTCATCACCTATTTCTTACGCCCAGAAATGTCAGATTGAGTATCGGATGCACTACTCACACTATGCCAGATCACGCGTACATGAGCTCGTAAAGTTTCGGAAAGTCGACAAACGCAAACTGATACATGCTCTTCTTCTCGATTCTCCGAAGTTGCACGAAGTAATTTCGGACCGCCTCGTAGGAGTCGAGAGAGAAAAGCTCACATTTACCTTCTCGCTCTTGAACAACTGCAACTCCGTCAACGGCATATGTTTTGGAATCTCGACTGCCCAGACACTTTTACTTTCCGACCTATGTAGGCGCACATAAGCAAAGCACTCATAATTAAAAAAAAATTTTGTGAAATTTTTTTTACGGAAATGCACGTTTTAAACCCCCCTGATCATATTTTAATTATTGAAAAAAAAGAATTTTTTTTTTATTATTCCTATGTATAAGCGTACATATGTATATCATTAATACGATTAGCTGAATGAATTTAAATGAAACTTTATATTTAAGTTTTATGTTCTCATTTCAAAGTCCGGTCAGACTTTGGCTATAATCAGCCCATGTTTTATAGATGTTGTTTTATAGACGTTCCAAAAATATGACGTTATTAGACAAAATAAATGACATAGATATACATAGAGTGTTCACATTTTGATGAACAAGAACTTTCTGAAATTGAAGACAACATGCAAGGAAACGAAGAGGTATTGCACACGATAGACAAATTGGAATCCTCAGACAGCGATAACGAAGTGGAGAATATTATAAATAAGCGTCGAGGGCAAAAGAGAAGGAGATTATTGTTGAGTTGCAGAAGTGAGAGTGATGAAGAGAGACGGCTTCTGATGGAACAGTCTGGGAAGTAATAGACGAAGGTTCCAAACCTGGAAGGATACCAGTGCATAATATTTTTAAGGAAGTGTCCGACTCGACAAAATATGCTAAACTACATATCACGAAAGAAAAAGAAAGGACTGCATTTTCTCTGATCACTGATCACCGTATAATGGAACATACAGGGTGTTGGGTCATCCCTGGGAAAAATTTTAATAGGAGATTCTAGAGGCCAAAATAAGACGAAAATTAAAAATACTAATTTGTTAATTGAGGCTTCGCTAGAAAGTTATTAACGTTTAGAGTTCCGCCTGCAGAACGACAATCTGTGAATTTTTTTCTCAAAAGTACGTAGGATTTCGGGGATATGTGTATTGACCAAAAATGATTGTAATTGACCCCTGTAATTGACCCCTGCAAACAAAAATAATTTTTCCCGAACGATTTGAAATTTTGTAATTTTGTCGACAAAGGATATAGCCGAATAAGGGGGTCAAATATGCCCTTGAACTAAATTTGATATACGATGGATCCATCGATAGAGTATCAGAAAAAAACATTCTGTGCCAAATTTCAACCCTCTATCTTGTTCGGAAGGATAGTTATAGGAAAAATACGGATTAGCAAATTGATGTCTATTTCCCCTATTTAATCGAGTACGAAAATTATGAAAAAAATTTGGTGCATTGTGGTTATCGAGATACGTGAATTTTTTCCGATTTTTCGATTCGAAATCCTAGGCGTGAAAAATTAAAAACGCAGAAAAATACCGATTTTGTATCGAAGCTTTCGAGACACTAGATTTATATAATTACTGTAAATGCATATTGTCATTGGTTATGTCCCTGAATTTTTTCAGATTTTTTGGCAGGGTGCGCCGTAGTAGCAAAAATCAAAAACCGATTTTCTCGGCGTTTTCCGCATGAAAAAGCAACTTATACTTTGAATTTTTGTATTCCCTTTAATGGATAACTATATTCTATGGTTTTATACAATTCTATGTTGAGTAGAACGATGTATAGAATAGAAAAACAAAATAATTCAGCAAATTAAAGGTGCTATGCGTGTTATATTTAGAAGTACCAGCGATATTTTCAAGAGGTGCGATGGTGCAGTAAGATGCTTGGCTGTGGATACGCTGCAAACTATTGGACGCTGGTTTCCGCCCCGTTTAAACCACATCTTTTTTTTTATTTTAGTAATTATATATTTTTTCAATTTTCAACGACATAACAATGAAAATCTATTTAAAATATTTAAGAAATATTTTCACCTAAAATATACACAAAAACAATTATGGAGCAGTTTCTATTCCATCGTTTCTCTAGCTGCATAATATTAATACATAATTACGACAGCAACTATTCAAAAATAGCGCGTTATAAAAATAGTTATGTAATAATGTAATATTGGATTGAATATTTTTTTCCTTCGTCGTGAATAAAATTACAATACGATAATGTACAAATTGTATAGTGTCCGAATATTAAAGTTACTCGCTGCATCTAACCTTTGAAAGGGGGGTCACATCCGTCGAGATACAGCTGCTCGGTAATTAACGCAATTCGGAGAATACTAAATACGGTAATTTCTAACGTACATCTGAATCCGCCCCCACAGATTTTTGGGTATAAGA
This sequence comes from Colletes latitarsis, assembly GCF_051014445.1. NCBI lineage: Eukaryota > Metazoa > Arthropoda > Insecta > Hymenoptera > Colletidae > Colletes > Colletes latitarsis. The sequence continues at coordinate 3,082,933 of NC_135135.1, read as the reverse complement.
CCTAACCCAAACCCCGCGATTTCATTACTCGGGGGATCAGAATCGTAGAGTTACGTTTAGAGTGAACATCGCGTCTCGTTACGCTGTCCACGATGTTGAGAAGTCGGTTGCATCTCGTAAGATCGGGCTACAGTACCCTTTCGTATCATAGTTAATCATATAGAATCCGTGAACCGGTATAAATTCTATTACGGCAATTATTTTCAACCGTTCACACCCCTACATCGCCAGTGCGTCAACACCATGTAAGATCTATTTAGGTAATTATAATTATTCTTTGAACGTGACATAACGTACACTGAACACTTGTATTTTACTTGTTAGTTTAAGAATATATCTAGTTTTATTATTAAAGGCGTTTCGACCGCGATGAGCACCCTCGAAACCGTGAGGATGAAAATCCATTGTACGACCGACTTGCCGGTCGTTTATAACCCATACCGTATGGCCGAGGTTGAGCGCGCGACACTGCGACGAATGGTGCAGAATTTGCAAGACAGTAACATAGTCAGGGAATCGGTATCGCCATACACCCAGCCCCATTACTTATACTATACTTGGTAAAGAAAAAGATGGGAGACTTTCGGCTGTGCATGGACTACCGCCGGCTTAACGCGATCACTGTTAAGAACCGATACCCATTGTCGCTGATCGAGGATCAAATCAACCGCCTGGGCGGGAACAGGTATTTTACGGTACAGTTGGGCCTGGCCTCGAGATATTACCAAGTGCCCATGCATGAGCGGTCGACAGAAAAAATGGCGTTTGTTACCCCGGACGGGCATTATGAAATCTTACGAATGCCGTTCGGGTTGACAAATGCACCTGCCGTTTTTCAAAGGTTCATTAACACGGTGCTGGGACCTTTGAAATATTCGGTGGCGTTTCCACATATAGACGACATCATAATTCCGTCTACTACGCCCGAAGAGGGTCTGGAGCGTCTACGACTGATGCTGAATAAACTACGGGAGCATAAACTGACGCTGCAGATCAGCAAGTATTCATTCATGATGACCAGCATCAACTACCTGGGAAACGGTTCGCCAAATGCCGAAACCCACCACGGTCAAGGAGGTGTGACAATTCCTGGGATTAGCGGGCTATTTCCGGAAATTTGTAAAGGGATACGCGACCATCGTTTCGCCACTGACGTCGTTGCTACGGGAGGACACGCCGTGGATTTGGGGCGTCGCTCAGGACAAGGCGGTCGCCGACGTAAAGAGAGCACTTACGACCCGCCCCGTGCTGGCAATTTTCGATAGTTCATTACGGACGAAACTACTCACAGACGCCAGCTCGATTGGCGTTGGTGCGGTGCTGCTCCAATTCACAACCGAGGGGGAGCGACAGGTAGTCGCGTACTATAGTAGGCAAATGACCCTGTGCCAACGACAATACCACTCCTACGAATTGGAGACGATGGCAGTATTGTTTGCGCTACGGCACTTCCGCGTATACTTACTTACGGGCTGTCGTTCAAGATGGTGACGGATTGCAACGCGTTGCGCATCACATTCACAAAAAAAGACCTGTTACCACGCATCGGACGATGGTGGCTGGAGGTCCAGGATTTCACGTTCGACATAGAGTACCGACCAGGGAGCAGCATGCAGCACGTGGATGCTCTTAGCAGGAATCCGCTGCAACGGGTGGAGGCGTATCCGGTGGATATTACGGAAGCAGATTGGGTCCTGACTGCTCAACTCCAGGATGAGCAAATCAGCCGGATCCGTAGAATTTTAATGAAGAACACGCGCGACAACGACACGAAGCAGTACTTCAACAACTACAAGTTGAAGGGAGGAAGGGTTTATCGACGCCTCGAAACCGGACGAACCGCGTGGGTGGTCCCCCGCGCGGCCAGGTTCCAAAGGGTTTAGCCGAATAAGCATGGTAAAAGTGCCCCCAAACCAAATTGAACGGGGTTAATACCACTCGATAGATGGTTCGAAGAAACCCCTTTTCCCAAAGTTTCAATCCGGTATCTCTACTACAGGAGTAATTACGGGGTGAAAATCATTTTTTGGTTTATCCTTAATGTCTCCCGTTCTACTCAATTAAAGATTATGAAAAAAATCATGGTTATTCTATCGATTGATGTACATGTTTGAGAATTTTTTCAGAATTTTTGGATGCAAATTCGATTTTTAAAAAATTCGAAAATATTTTAATTTTTTGTCGAAGTTATCAAGTGACCATATTTGTATTTATACAGTATAAAGCTCTCAAAAGAATTAGTAATCCTTAATTTTTTCAGATTTTTCAAAGGGGTGGAACGTAGTCAAAAAAATAAAAAATGATTAAAAAATAGTGAAAAAGCTTTATATTGTCTTAATTACTTACGTGACCATGCTCATATTTTTACAGCTATAGCGTAACATTATGACTATTAATGCGTAATTTTTTCAGATTTTTTGGAAAAGTGCATTATTGTTAAATAAATATGAATTCATATTTCCTACTTCTTCATACCAAAAAAGGCCGCACATGCTTTTAAAATAGATACAATTAAAATATATTTGTTTACATACTTTGTTAACTGGTCGCTAGATGTAGTTTCAAATATGTACGTGTGATACTGGACTCCTGTTGATTAGAACCACTACGGCGCCGCGCGGCGCGATGCGCTGAGCATTTTGGTACAGCAACCTTGTGTATATAATATATAAAATTAATATTATAATATATATAATATATATTATGTACATGAAGTTTTTTAAATATTCCTTAAATATTTTTGCTTTAATTAAAATAAATGATCTAAACAAGGTTTACCTGCTATTATTTTTATTGCCAGCATTAATAACTCGGTTTGTTCTTCAATCTTCATCGCTGTCATCATTTATTACAGGATTTACTTTTTCACTTTCATATAATTTACTCAGTATTTCTGCAGGTTTTATTATTTTTGAAGTGTATCTGGCATGCGATAGATAATAAATTATCGCAGCTATATGGAAGCAGCATCCAATTGTCCTGTTACCACTTGCACATTCACAGAAATATCGTCTAATTCCCGAGTAGCCCGTAGAATTTGATGTATAGTCTATGTAGCACTTGTACAGTTTTTTATTAATATGTCGTGATTGCACTTTGAACTGAACTATATTTTCATTTTGTTTTAGATAACTGAGGTTTATTTTATTTTGTTCATTCATTATTTCGGCAAGATAGGATATTGCTTGGGAAAATTGATACGATCCCGTAAAAAATATTTTTAGATCTTGTTCGGTCATTTCTGGGAAGTCGAGTAAATCGGTTACTGTTATTTTCTTGAATGCAGCTTTTCGTCTGTTTAAGTTTTGTGATTGTATTTCCGTTCCTAGTGAATTTTCTTCGTCCTTTCTTTCTGAAAATCTTCTTACTATTTCTTCTATGCACCCTACATCGGAATGTAATCTTTTGCCAAACATGTTTTGCAGAAAACAGGCAATGCGGCAGTATGATTTGACTGCTGGAAGTAATTTATTATCCAGTTGGTGATGCAGCAGGCGATATTTCTACCCTATTATGCCATGGATAGCTTCAACGACCCAACGCACTTTTGTCACTAATCTTGAATAATTTGCTTCTGCAGTGGTTAGTTGATGGCGCTTCCCTTTCAGAGCTGGCATTAGTACTCTGAAGCCTTCCTCTTCTAGCCGTGTCTTCACGTCTCGGAAACCTCGATCGACAATGCATATATCTCCTTTCTTCATTAATGATCGTAGACCATTCCCATCTTCCATGACAATCTTCTTGATCTCGGCATCATTTTGCGTGGCATAGAATGGTCCCAATATCTCAACAATATATCCACTTGTTGTGCAAATTGTGAACGGTTGGGTCTCCAGCTAGCGTGTGTCGAGGCATTGATTGTTTATGGGTGGAGAGAGAGTAGTTAAAAGAGGCAGACGACCTAACGTCGTACTGCTGAAAAAAATAAAGACTTTGTCCTGAAAGATCTGGCCACGGAATGGGGAAGGCGTGGGACTTTCCGGTAAGAGCACTGTGAGGAAGGACACAGAACTTACCCCAGAACCGTCAAAAGCAAAACTTCTAACATATATGTAGCTATGTGTTGTAACCACGCTGTGTGCGTCTATGTGCTTTTTAATATAATAAAATATTATATTTATAATATTGTTTGCGTTAGTCTCATCCTCATTTTTATGTTTATCAGTACATACATAATATTATTCAGATTCAGACAAAATGTTGGCAATGTCGCGCATGGTTTATCGAAATGATCAGCGCATCGTGCCGCGCGGCGCCGTAGTGGTTCTAATCAACAGGAGTCCAGTATCATACGTACATATTTGAAACTACATCTAGTGACCAGTTAACAAAGTATGTAAACAAATATATTTTAATTATATCTATTTTAAAAGCATGTGCGGCCTTTTTTGGTATGAAGAAGTAGGAAATATGAATTCATATTTATTTAACAATAATGCACTTTTCCAAAAAATCTGAAAAAATTACGCATTAATAGTCATAATGTTACGCTATAGCTGTAAAAATATGAGCATGGTCACGTAAGTAATTAAGACAATATAAAGCTTTTTCACTATTTTTTAATCATTTTTTATTTTTTTGACTACGTTCCAGCCCTTCGAAAAATCTGAAAAAATTAGGGATTACTAATTCTTTTGAGAGCTTTATACTGTATAAAAACCAATATGATCACTTGATAACTTCGACAAAAAATTAAAATATTTTCGAATTTTTTAAAAATCGAATTTGCATCCAAAAATTCTGAAAAAATTCTCAAACATGTACATCAATCGATAGAATAACCATGATTTTTTCCATAATCTTTAATTGAGTAGAACGGGAGATATTAAGGATAAACCAAAAAATGATTTTCACCCCGTAATTACACCCTGTAGTAGAGATACCGGAGTGAAACTTTGGGAAAAGGGGTTTCTTCGAATCAACTATCGAGTGCTATTAACCCCGTTCAATTTGGTTTGGGGGCACTTTTACCATGCTTATTCGGCTAGACCCTTTAGATGAATTAATTTTATATCCACTTGATGACGTCGTTAATACAATTGGAAATCGTTGAATAAGATGTTCGTTTAGTCCCGTTATTTTTTAAAAACTTTCTCGTTGTATTTCCGTCATTTGTGGAACCGTGATCTGGTCGGGGTTAATCAACTAAAATTCCTAATTCTTTTTTCAAGTTGTCTATTATTTTCTTCTTTTGATTTTGTACAAGAAATTTATTATTTCCTCTGACTTGATAGTCCAGAAATCTCCAGAAATCTAATCCAAGCATGTAAAGGAGAAAGTCCAAATCTGTAATTTTCTATTATAGATGACCTTTTTGCTACTTCATCAATATTATTCATTTGCAACGGTATAGTTCCACAAATATAACATACTTGAACACTTGGAGTTTGTGTCATAAAGTTACAAATCTTTCCATCGATCATCATAAAAAGAAGTTTCTTCATTAATAGTAAGAGGATTCAATTCACTTATCTGCTTTTCAATTGCAGAAATTTCTTGTCCGAATACTTCATCAATTTCTTCAACAAAAATAAATTTAGTGGGTCGATAGTATCTTGTGGAATTCGGTACAGAATTTTTCCATATTATTATTTTTTCTTCGCTATGATCTAGAGTACAGTATAATTGTAATGGAACAAACAGAATGATAAACACAGACGAATCATCTAAATCTAAACTTTCAAATCGCTGATTATAGTTTTTTTGGCCGGAGCTGCCGTCACAACCCCCATTTACATAACATTGTGAACTTCTTATCTTCTTGATTTAAATTACTCAAAACATCTTTTTGTAAACGGCAAATTCTTTTTTTAGTTAAGTCTAATATATTTTGTGATTTTACTTCAGCTGAATTTTCTGAAATCGAAATACATTCCGATTCTGGATAACATTTTCTTTTCCCCTGAATAATTTTTTCCCAAGAGGGGTATATTGAGACATTATGTGCTTCAGCTTCTAATCTTATCATAAGATATTGACTCTTGCTTAATTTCGCATTTACTACCAGGGATAAAGCTTCTTCCTCGAGAGTTTCGTTTCGACAGCCAACGCGATAGGACGTGTTTACTTGTAGCTCGTACCGTTGACGAGTGCCGTAAATACGTAGCGTTAGTGAGTGCTGTTTGGTAACAGTGGTGGTATATACCATTATACTACTCCTTTAAACCTTGACTCGTGTATACGTACATATATTGTACGTATCGTCATATCACAGGACGAGAACCAATACAGTAACAAAACCTTTTAAATTAGTAACCTCACCCAAACTGATACAAACCAATATATTCTAATGGAAAATAACAATATCGTCCAAAAAAACAATATAACCATACCTAGAACCTCATACACAAACGTTGCGAAACAAGAGTATACCCCAACTGAAGATTAAGCAATAATATTACAATCAGTTGATGGTATTACCATCAAAGAATACGTTCGAGCAGTTGGGAACCAATAATAGGACCCAAAGCCATAAAATACTTATCAAGGATTTCCAACGGAAGAATCTGCATTTGTCTGGACAGTAAAGAAACAGTACAGAAACAATGCGAACACAGAAGTTCGTCCTATGATGTTACCAGCCCAACAAATCATATTATCCAACATAGCACCTATAATTCCAAACTCAGCAATTGAGAACATTTTCAGAAAAAACAATATTAGGACACTGTAAACTCACACACGAGCACCTAAAGAAAAAAAACCGAACCACCAACCTGTAACCTATGCAACAAAATTATAACGACCAACCATCTATTATATGAATGTGGAAGATACAACGTCCAAAGACAAAAATACAAGATAACATCATCTATAGCCTTGATGTCACAGAAACATATAGAAATGGGAGAGCTACGAATAACGGACAAAGAGGATAACCCGTTGCAGATCGAGCCGCAATACGCAAAGAAAACCATGTTTCGTGCTGATCAAATGTGTCTTATTCTAGATAATTACTTGAGACACGTTGCACTTGAGGGAGGCGCCCCAAATCAGAAGCTGTTTATCGAAGGAGGTCTACGCGAACGAGGTCCAACCATCCCGAGGTGCATCATTGCTACGGACGAAGAGGGCAAAATGGTTCCACTTGTCCTAAACATAATAGGGAAGAAGGTGACGATCAGCTCTGGAGACACCATCTCACGTGCAGAGGCCTGTGAAGAAGAGACACCACGACGCGAGGTCAACGAGGAAGTGATAACATCGGAGGATGTCGACACCGACCTCACGGGCGAAGAAGCGAAGAAACTGCTAACCGTACTAAACGAGAACCGCGACCTAGTATCATAAACGTTACGGCAGGTAGGCAAAGCGAATCGAACAACTATGCGTTTCGAGCTTGTTTCAGATAAACCTGTAATTTATCGTCCATACCGATTATCGTATCACGAAAGAGAGCAGCTGAAGGACATGATTACCGAGTTAAAGACAGCCGATATCGTCGAAGACAGCACGTTGCCGTTTGCTAGTCCGGTGCTGCTGGTCTGGAAGAAAATACGCCTGTGTATCGATTATCGCGACGTCAACAAAGCTACTGTAAAAGATAGGTATCCATTACCCCGAATCGACGATCAATTGGATAGGTTGAGGGGGCAGAAGCATTAAGTCGTGTTTCCACTGCGTCGGCATGTCATCTAGCACGGTCGATTGGCACCCTAAACACTTATCAGCAAAGCTAAACAATCGCAAGACCTGTATCGTCTCGGATAGTATGGCTTGAAAAGCCTAATAGCATGCCGACAAGTCGATCGGCACGATATCGGTAAACATCAAAAGAGATCGTGCCAAGACCGGCAGTTAACTTTTGTTACTGCTGTATTCCCAGAAAATAAACAAAAAAATGCAGCGTGTATCAGTCAAACAGAAAAATGCAAGCACAAAAATACAATTTTACTATAAAAATTAAGGTGATCTTATAAAAAGATTTTTGCTAATTTTTTCGTTTACCATTTGTTGTCACATGATTACTGAGTAATTTTTATTGGAAATATTTTTTGTCAGTTTATCGAGAATGCTTGAAAAAATCGAATTAATCACTGGAGTACATAGAATATAGGTTTACAGAATAAAAAATTAACACTTATTTGAATTTTTTCATTAAATATATTTTTTAAATCAATTATATATTATATTGTGTCTACTTCTGAATCAGAGTCAGTATTCGTATCTGATTAAAGGCGCGATTCATCTATTATTATACAGGGTGAGGCATATGAACTAGTCCCCATTATTTTCCAGCCTCTTTCGATGATCTGACAAAAAAATGTTTCCTATTGAAGTCAATCAGTATCTAACCGAGAAGAAATTGCAGTTGCTTAAATTAAAAAACAAATTAATTTTTGACCTGACCAAATTAAGCCCTGATCATAGTCTAAGGACCTTAGCTACTCGTATTTCTGTCAATTCACTTGTTCCGGAAGCTGAAACATGTAAACACTGACACCTAATCCAGTTTTTGACCTCGCTATATCGTAGCCCGAACTATATGTACAAGGTGTTTGGCCACCCCTGGGAAAAATTTTGAAGGGAGATTCTAGAGACCAAAATAAGACGATAATCAAGAATATCAATTTCTTGACTGAAGCTTCGTTAAAAAGTTATTAAAAAATTTCAAATCATTCTGAAAAAGCCACTATCCACTTTTGAGAAAAAAAATCAGGTAGGTGCTGAAATTTTTCGGTGAAAAATTTTCGTTCTAAAAAAATTATTTTCGGTTGCGGAGGTCAATTACAATCATTTTTGGGGAATACACATACCCCCGAAATCCTACACATTTTCAAGAAAAAAATTCCCTACCGGAAATCTAATGTGAGGCCAGAAATCCTTCCCTGTAATTTCATGCGTATCTTTAAAACGTCATAACTTCTGAACGGATTGGACAATTTTAATTTTTCAAAATGCAAACTACGCGTATTTTAGAGAAGAATATGTAAAAATTCCAAAAATATTCGAAAAGTTATTCTTTGACGCCACAAAATGAGAAAAACTCTATAAAAATGGTTCAATTTTCAAATGTTCATAACTCCTACAATAGTGAATATATTTTATTGAAATTTTGTTCTGAAGTAGAGCCCATGGATACCTAGAAAAAAGTATTAGACAACTTTTTTGTAGGGGGCCAAATAAAATTATTAAAAGTCAAAAACGAATTTTTAAGAAAAATTGACAGGGGGGTGCCTAAATTTTTCTGTGAAAAAAAAAATTTCAAATCGTTTTGGAAAAATTATTTTCAGTTACGGAGGTCAATTACAATAATTTTTGGTAAATAGACCTACACCCGAAATCCTACCCACATTCTAGAAAAAAATTCTGTATGGGCGAAAATTTAAACATTAATAACTTTTTAACAAAGCCTCCATCAAGAAATTAGTATTCTTGATTTTCATCTTATTTTAGCCTCTAGAATCTGCCATTAAAATTTTTCCCAGGTGTGGCCGAACACCCTGTATATGAGACTTCGGGACAAAACTAATAACTCCTAAACTATTCAATTTTCGACCTAAGGCCTCTAATGCTTTTTTTAAGGGGATACAAAGATACATTGATTTATGAAAAAATACATTTTGTTAAAAAAATTAAGGTGATCTTAATTTTTATAATGAGAAAAATTAGCACCGTATACGAAAGAGATTTCGCATTTCACTATTGATGGAATGAGAAAGAAATGGCTTTACCACGTAGCCGTGCATAGCAGTGGCACGGCCCAGCCGTGCCGACTTGTGCTGAGACGCTGCGTTGTACCGGATGGCAAATGCCGAGTCGTGCCGACGCAGTGGAGACGCAACTTTACACAAGTTTAGATCTTTCAGTGGGTACTACTAAGTCGAAGTAGAACGAGATTCGAGAGATAAAACAGCCTTTGTAACACCGGACGGGCATTATCAGTTTATACCAATGCTCTTTGGCTTCTGCAATGCTCCCGCAGTCTTCCAGCGTCTTATGAACACGGTGTTAGGTGCGATGCGCTATGATATCGCAATGGCGTATCCAGACGATATTATTACTACGAGCATGACGGTAGATGAAGGATTAACTCGGTTAGTCGAGGTATTTGGTGCATTCAGGATACTAGTCTTACTATAAATTTCCAGAAATGCCATTTTTTGAAGTCGCAAATAGAGTATCTAGGTTTCGAAGTATCGATAGTAGGCATACAGCCGAGTGAACGGAAATTGGCAAGCGTCAGTGTATTTCCACAACCGATAAGTAACTGCAGTGTAAAGAGTTTTTTTTAGGTCTAGCGAGCTATTTTCGGCGCTTTGTTAAGAATTTCGCGGTGATAGCGAACCTCTTAAGCAATTTGTCACGTAAAGATGCAAAGTTTTCTTGAGGTTCGGAACAGACTAAGGCATTTGACGAAAATATTAGTAACGAAACTTGTTCTCACGATATACGATCATCGTGCAGAAACGGAAGTCCACACCGACACGTGTAAGTACGTCAGGGTTAGGTGCGGTATTGCTTTAAAAACATGACGGAGGCAAATGGCATGTCGTGAGCTATTATAGTCGCAAGACGACGCCCGAAGAAACGCGGTATCTTATATGGCCTGGAGGCTCTAGTCATCGTTAGCGCACTTGAGAAATTTAGGGTATATTTGATCGGGATTCATTTTGTTATACGCACGGACTGTAACAGTTTGAAATTATTAGAAAACAAAAGAGATTTAACGGACGCGCTAAGCAGAAACCCGGTTGGAGAAGAGGAAGAGATAGAAGTTACCGGATTACCGGTTTTAGGCATTAGAATCACGATGGATTGGATAACCACTATACAGTGAGCGGACCCAGCGATTTTAGAGTTGTGAGACAGTTTAGAAGCCGGCGATTGAGACACTCATGCGAAATTTACTTTATTCCAAGCGCGCGTATATAAAATCACTAGGGAACGGTGGAGATTATACATACCTCAGGACTTACGATTCGAGATCGTGTTGGAAGCTCACTTTATCACATCTTGGAATCGATAAAACTTTTGCCAAAGTCAAAGAGGAATACTACTTCCCAGGAATGCGCACTTTTGTTACGAACTATATTAATCGATGCATAAATTATTTGTATGGTAAAATGTCAGGCAGAAAACAGGGTTTCCTCCACCTATTCGAAAAGGGTAGCACACCGTTTCATACAGTGCATATAGATCACCTAAGACCGCTACCAACGACCGAATCAGGAAATAGATATGTAGCAATTATAATATGCGGTTACAGTAAATACAGTTTTAAAAGCAGTCGTAGACGTAGGTGCAGAAACAACATTGCGATTAGTACGTGAATTTATATGTAATTACGGGAAATCCAGTCGCATAATCACGGACCGAGGAACGGCGTTCATTGCATGTAATTTTGAAATGTTTTGTAAGGATGCAGATGTTCGGCATATCAAAATAGCGACGGGCGCACCGCGAGCGAATGGTCAAGTGGAGCGAGTCAATAGCGTTATTCTTAATTGTTTATCAACAACAACGGAATCAGTCAATGGAGAAAACTAGGATGAAAAATTATGTGAAGTACAATGGATAACTAATAGTTCACAGCATAAGATAATGAAACAAACTCCATACATCATTTTCAATCACAAGGATATAGGGCTGTATGGCAATCCATTAACGCGTGAAATTCGTGAATTAAACGAAACCTTAAGCGCGTGGGAAACGCATACAGAAGTCCTGACGGTACTTGAGAAGAATAGAGAAACCCAACGTAGACAATTCGACAAAGGACGGATTAGCGCGCGAAAGTTTGAAATAGGTGACTTAGTATTAGTAAGGGTCGAAACAACGGCAACTGACAAAAGCAGAAAACTGTTACCGAAACACTGAAATCTCTATAAGATTACCCAGATGTTAGGAAATGACCGGTATGTTGTGCAAGATGTAAAAGGAGAAAAGCAAAGTCAAAAGATATCGTGGAATATGGGCTGCGGATCGGTTAAAATACATTTGCAGCGCGCAAGATTATAAGAATCGTGCAACGACACGTACTCGAGACAAATATGCTGCCAGCGCCGATGACTAATTAATGTGTAAGGGTTAAACGTAGGATAAATATAGAGTATCAGTCCACGCACCCGTTTGGTTGTCCAGGCGGCACGGAAGGTGAACCCCTACGTGGCGCGTGGCGGATAGAGATAGCCGCAGGGATGCGGTTCGGGAATGGGGTCATCAACCTGAGAAGGCTAGTGGTCGCATCCTTGCATGGCATCCCGGAGGTCGGAGCGAAAGCTCCCGCGGATCAAACACCGGTATGAATGTGTTGCGTGTGTGAATGTGTGTGTAAGTGGACTGGAGTATGGGATATTTGTCGCGGGTTTTACCTAAGGCCGCAGATTGACCAGTTGACTGCGGGTGGGTCCGGCCTACGGGCAGGCACCCTCGGTGGCCTGGAGCGGCCATGAGCTCCCGGCCGCCGAGGGGTAGAAACGGGGTCGCAGGCGGTTGCGAGTTGGGGCTCGCAGCCGCCACTAAACGCGACCCCGGGACGGATGGCGGCGGGATGGAGTGGCCTCGTCCTGCCGCCATGAGACAGAGTGTCTACCGGGGGGACTGTTTGTCCCCCCCCCCCGGGGATGGGCGCAAAGCGCGGGCACGGGGAGGATACCGGAAGAATGTCTCGAGCGATTCCCGGTATCCTCCCAAATCGTGCGGAAGGGTCACCGTGGGGTTTTTAGTGGATAGGTCCCGCGCCCGTCATTCTACGGGCGCGGGGAATCCCACACACCCGTCCCGCCTCTCCCCAAAGAGGTGGGAGGGAGTCTTTCGAAGATTTTCCCCACGACAAAAAAAAAAAAAAAAAGTTGACTGAGGGTGAGTCCTGCGGCCAACGAGGCCACGCGGGTGAGTCCTGCGGCTGACGGCTTAGTCCCATGTCACGAGGCCGCGGGTCCTGGTGATCAGACACTTGAGGTTGAGTGGGAATGCGGTGGGAGGAATGCCTCCCACCGGAAGGGACCTGAAAAGGCACGGCGCAGCGGGGGACTCTGTGATGGCTCACTAGAATTCCCGATCCTCCGCCAGGCGCCTGAGGATGGTCACTGTGGGGTTTTAGCCGGTAAGAGTCCGGCACTACCTGTGGGCGGGTCCGCGGGTGTCCATGAGGATTTCCTCACGTACAAATAAAAGAAGTCCAAGAATGGTTACAAGACGGAATCGTTCGACCTTCGCTGTCGGAGTATGCGAGCCCGGTTAAGAAGAAAGATGGCACACATCGGTTTTGTGTCGATTACAGACAGTTGAATATGAAAATAGTTCGAGACCGTTATCCGATTCCCCTCATCGAAGATCAATTAGATTCTTTACAAAATGCGAAGATGTACAGCACATTAGATTTGAAAAATGGATTTTTCCACGTCCCGATTAGACCAGAGTCACAGAAATACACCGCTTTCTTATTGCCTGACTGGCAGTATGAATTTTGAAAAGTGCCATTTGGATTATATAACTCTCCGTCCGTGTTTCAAAAATATATCAATATCATATTCTGGAAATTAATAGACAGAAAAATAGTCTTAACTTACCTTGATGATTTGCTAATTGTAGCTTCGGATTATGAGACCGCCGTTATTAATTTAAAAATCGTACTAAAAGTCGCGAGTGAAGCCGGATTACATGTCAACTGGAGTAAGTGCCAGCTACTACAAACTAAAATAAAGTATCTTGGGCACATCATTGAGAACTAAACTGTGCGACCTTCTGTACACAAGACCGAGGCTGTAGCGAAATTTCCGGAGCAAAAGATAATAAAGCAAGTGGAAAATTGTTTAGGCCTTACCGGCTATTTTAGAAAGTTAATTTCGAAATATTCGCTAATTGCTAGACTGCTTACGAATCTGTTGAGATTTCAGTGTAAATTTCGCTTTCAGTCAGAAAAAGCCAATAGATTTCGAGAGCTGAAACGGGCACTTATAGTTTACGTTAGGTGCGGAAACGGAGTTACATACCGACGCTTGGAGTTTCGGGTTTGGTAATATTTTACTCCACCGTAATAGCCTCACTGGCGCATTACATCTGGCTTATTATACCAGCAGAAATACCAATTCGGTAAAGGAAAAGTACGCAAGTTATGAATTAGACGTACCAGCGATAATAAAATCATTGCGAAAATTTCGGATATATCTGCTGGGAATTCCATTTAAGATCGTAACAGACTGTCGGGCATTTGCGTTGACTATGCGTAAGAGGGGCCTGTGTGTGCGCGTGGCGAGATGGATCCTATTATTGGAAGAATTCCAGTATACCATAGAGCATCGTTTGGATAGGAGCATGTGGATGAACTTAGCTGGTACCCTCTGCCGCAATGTATGTTTGTCTGTGAGGACGAGGACAGGGTAACCGCGCGTTTGAAAAGGGCACAGGCCAAGGACGAAGACATTACAAAGCTTGCCCAAAGAATCGAGACGGAACCGACAGACGAATATTGTATTCGGGATGACCTGTTGTTCAAAAGTATGAGCGACAATATTAAGTTAATCGTACCACGCTCCATGCAGACTGACATAATTAGACGGGCGCACAAAAACGGACATTTCGCAGCCACTAAAAACAGAATCGCTTGTAAGTCGCGACTACTGGTTTGCAAATATGAGGACGAAAATCGAACGGGTCGTCCAGAACTGCATTAATTGCATTCTTGCGGAGCGCAAGCATGGCAAAACCGAGGGATTCCTGTATACAATAGAAAAGGGCAAAACGCTCCTCAATATCTACCATGACGATCACTTAGAACCGTTACCACCAACAAAGGAAACCTACAATCACATTTTCATGGTCGTAGACGCGTTCGCGAAATTCACTTGGTTTTATGCGACGAAGAGCACAACGACGGCCGAAGTAGTAAATAGATTAAGAAAACAAGCCGATATTTTTGGAAACCCGTGCAAGATCGTTTCAGATTGCGGTACCGCATTTACGTCTAAAGAATTCGAGAAGTAGTGTACGGACGAAGAAATAAAACATATCTGCGTAACCACAGGAATGCCGAGAGGTAATAGTCAGGTAGAGGGGGTTAATCGCATCTTGATATCGTTTCTAAATAAACTTTCGTCCCCAAATCAGAGCGAGTGGTATAAATATCTGGAACAGTGTAAAAAATTTCTTAATATCTCAGTTAGCTATTGTTCCGTCCGAAGGAATACAATACGCGAATATTTCGTTTTCAGTTTATGATAGGTCCGCGACGTAAAGCTATTTTTGAGAAAAGATTCGTTCTCAATAGCTCAGCCGGTGATAAATTCGGTCTTCCGAAGGGTACGTCGAAAACGGGACTTCGACCCTCGAGCGGAAAACCCCAGAGGAAGGCCGCGACATTGTTGGACTTCGAAATATTTGCGTACAACCAGGTATCGCCCCACTCTTTCCTAGAAGAAGGCGCGCCAAGGGTGTATAGAGGGTGGTGACGATGCCTAAAGGGGCTACTCCATGGCTACTCAATGTTAAATTCAAAATATTAGCGACACTATTGTACCAAAGAATAGAGAGATGGGTGGAGAAAAACCAGAAACTGGGGGGAAGTCAGGCAGTGTTGTGTGGTGGCGCGCTGGGCGATATCTGAGGGCAGATCGTCGGCCGCGTGGCACGCAACACGATATATTTTACTACTTACCTTTTTGTAATCAATACGATCCCAATCTGTACCATAACAGGCAGGATTGCGCAAAAATAGGTCAACCATGGACCATATCTTCACACTGAACTCTTTAATAAATAACAAGATAAGAATAAGAAACAAATTATATGTGGCCTTTATAGACTTTAAAGCGGCCTTTGATAGTATAAACAGAGATCTCTTATTGAAAAAGGGGCATCAGGGGCAGAATATATAATATGATTAAGTATATGTGTAAAAAACAAGCAATGCAATACTGATTGATAGCGAAGTACATATTTGGTAAGTTTGTGACAACGAGAGGCGTAAGACAGAATTATTCCCTAAGCCACGACGCCCCCACACGCCAGCACTGGACCAGACCATGATCAATGAGACGGTCCTGAAATCTCTGCACATATTGCAGGACAGGCTGGCCTTCACGCAACAATGATTTAAGTAGCTTAATTTTTATAATTAAGTGCATGAAACCCCGATCTATTTGGGTGATCGCAATGTGTAGAGCTATATTGTTTCGGTGTACGTGACCGTCCAGAGGATTCTCAGTCGCAGAGTCCATTACACGAAACAATACGAGTTAGAAAAACCAAGACTTTCGAGTTTTTTCAGAAAGTCTCGCGATCGACCTAGTAACATTCAATTTCGAACAAGAGTTACGTCGCAAATGTATAGAGATGTATGAATACTGTTGCGACGGACTGAAGATGCATCGTTGCGGCAATGTGAAGGCTGTTCCGCAACGATGCGAAGCTGCCCCTACGAACGAGCGGAAGCGAGATCCCGTGGCCTTCCGGTTGCTGAGGAACTGGCAACGATTTGAAAGAGGAGAACTACGACAGAACTCGTAGAGAACAGACATTTTTAAAGCATTGTCAATAAAGTTCCTAGTTTGTGTTAATAGTTTGTGTTACGTTGTATTTTATGGTGTTATTATGAGTTATTTGAAAAACGCCTCGCCCCGGCGCAACAGTGGTGTCAGAAATGGGATTACGACTCGTTCTGCTGCCAGGGCGGAGGCTTTTTCGTCGTTGGAGGTGCTCTTGGAAGGACTGCAGCGGAACATCTCAACGCAGTTCCAGGAGCAGCAGCGCTTGCTTGTAGAGGAACGGAAGCGAGCCGAAGAGAGGCGGACAATGGAGAGCCGCCATCCTATCCTCAAATGTTGAGCGAATACTAGAACGGCTTTCGGGAGCCACGGTCCGCGATAGGGAGCGCGAGCCTGTTACTTATGACGGGCTCGCGAGTCTTTCAGCTTCACAGTCGGTCCCTCAAAGTGAGAGAAGGGTGAATCAGAGTGTTTCCGATTTGGGCTACACTCTGAAACCCTCTGTGTTTGATGAGAAATCTTGTTGGGAAGAATACCAAATTCAATTCGAGACCGTTGCGGAGGCGAATCGGTGGGATGGACCAAGGACGGCTTTGGCCTTGGTCTCATCGTTAGAGGGGCCGGCTCGGAGCGTTTTGACGTCTCTCCCCGTTGAAAGACGTTTTGATTATGCCGCGTTGATTTCGGCTCTGGAATTCTGTTGCGGAATGAAAAATTTCGTCAATTTAAATTACGTAATATTCCAAAATTGTAAGCAACGGAGAGGGGTGTCCATCTCCGATTTGGCAGCAGAGATTGAGAGGCTGTCACAGACTGCTATCGGCGATTGTCCGGTAGAAATAAGGGACAAACTCGCGGCCTCTCAATTCATTGCTGCGCTGGCTAATGAAAAGATGAAGCGGACCTTGCGACTCGGCGGTTTCATTTCGTTGCGAGCCGCCGTCATGAGGGCTCTCGAAATTGAAGCCGTCGAGGCAGTACCGACGCCGTACGTTAGGCTCGAACAGTCATTCAAACCTTTTTCTTTTTCGGAGGGACAGCCCTACAAAAGAAGGTTTCCGGGCGGAGAAAGAAAATTTTTGGAAAAGGAGGATAGTAACAAGAGAATCATGGAATGTTGGAGTTGTAAGGAAACCGGTCACATGTAGCGAAATTGCCCCAAGAAGAGCATGAAGAAGGGAAACTTGAAGAAGTCGGCGTAGAGGGGGAGACTTCGGCTTCGTTTTCTTCTACCCCCGTTGTAAGGAAGGCAAATTTGTCAGAAGATTCTTCTATCGTCGAGGGAACCGTCGAGGGAAGGAAGTGTCAGTTCTTCATCGACACGAGCTCATGTGTGTACTTGATGAAGTTTCACAAGAATGACAAATATTGCGCGGCGGGAGTACAAGAAAACATTAACATCTGCTCTGTTTCTGATGAAAAGTTACCAATTCTAGGAAAGCGACGCTCCTCTATTACCATTGGTAGCCTCCGAACCGAGGAAGATTTTCTTTTGATCGATGTGGTTGAAGAATGCATTTTCGGAACGAACTTGCTCCGGAAGCATTCTTGCCAATTGGATTTTATCCTAGGAAAACTTCGGATTAAAGGACATCAAGATATGGATTTGAAGAGGAATCATCCTGAAGACCAGCTCTTCATGCTTGCGGAAATGAAGAATGAAGCTTCTACTCCCGAATTTTTTCAAGATCTGTACGAACGTTGCTCTGTTGACCTTTCCGAATAACAGAAGACTGCATTCCGAAAGTTATTAAACGAATTTCAAGACATTTTCGCAAGGGATCCCGATCAAGTAAGAAGATGTGATGTCATTCAACACAGAATTGACACTGGGGATCATCGTCCGATTAAACAACCACCGCAACGTCTGCCTCTACATCGCCGTAGTGAAGTTGAAGAGCTGCTTGCGAAAATGGAAAGGCAGGGAGTAATTGAGAAATCAGGAAGTCCGTGGTCTTCTCCAATTGTACTGGTGAAGAAGAAGGATGGAAGCACCCGATTCTGTGTAGACTATCGTCGTCTTAACGAAGTCTCGAAGAAGGACTCCTATCCGCTTCCCAGGATTGAGGACACGCTGGATGCCCTGGCTGGTGCAACTTGGTTCTCGACGATAAATTTGCAAAGTGGTTACTGGCAAATTGCTGTACACGAAGAGGATAAGGAGAAGACTGCCTTTTGTGTTGGTGCTGGACTTTGGCAATTCAAGGTAATGCCGTTTGGACTCTGCAATGCCCCTGTTACTTTCGAACGTCTTATGGATACGGTATTGACGGAATTAAGTTAGAAAATCTGTCTGGTATACCTGGACGATGTTATAATTTTCGGAAGAAGTTTCGAGGAAGAGATCGAAAATTTGAGGAAAGTTTTCACCCGCCTACGCAAGGCGAACTTGGTCATGAGCCCGAAGAAATGTAATTTCTTTTGCCGAAAGGTTAGATACCTCGGTCACATGGTTTCCGAACAAGGCGTTAAGACGGACCCCGAGAAGATAGCCACGGTACGAGAATGGCCAGTACCCAAGAATCAGACGGAGCTGCGAAGTTTCTTAGGACTTTGCACTTATTACAGAAAATTTGTCCGTAACTTTTCAGCTATTGCAAAGCCCTTGTATCGTCTGACGGAGAATAAGGTTTCTTTCCAATGGACAGAGGAATGCCAGAAGGTATTCGAAGACTTGAAGACACATCTTGCGAAGTCCCCTATCTTGGCTTATCCCTTGCCTGCTGCGGATTTCATCTTGGACACCGACGCATCGAACAATGGAATTGGGGCAGTCCTTTCCCAGATTCAAGATGGACAAGAAAAAGTAATTGCGTATTTCTCGAAGGTGCTGGGAAAGGCGGAAAAAAATTATTGTGTGACAAGAAGGGAACTATTAGCCATCGTAAAATCCATAGATCATTTCCATCATTACCTCTATGGCCGCAAGTTCTTGGTGAGGACGGATCATGCTTCCTTGAGATGGCTCCTCTCTTTCAAGAATCCCGAAGGATAAACTACAAGATGGATAGAGCGTCTTCAACAGTATGAGTTCGAGATCAAACATCGTGAAGGAAAGAACCACGGGAATGCAGACAGCCTTTCCAGGAGACCATGCGAAGTTTTGCAATACAAACGCTGCTTACCTCTGGAGCAAGGTCGCGAAGAAGAGCATCTTGTTCTCAGGACCACCTGCGTTTCTGCGAAGACGGAAGATTGGATTAAGGCCCAGGAAGAGGATGAGGATCTGCGATTTATCCGACAGGCGAAAATCGAAGAGAATAAGCCTACTTGGCAGGAGGTTTCAGCACTTTCTCCTGAAACGAAGTACTTCTGGAAAACGTGGGATTCCTTGGAAGTACAACGTGGATTATTGTACCGGAGGTGGGAATCTGCTGATGGAAATGAGTTCAATCGGTTATTGGTTGTACCGAAAAGCAAAATTGCCGAAGCCCTTCAGGAATGCCATGATGTGCCTTCTGGAGGACACTTTGGGGTGAGGAAGACATTGGCGAAAATTCGACAGCACTTCTTTTGGCCGAACCACCGTCGGGTCGTGGAAGATTGGTGTCGTCGGTGCCATAGCTATTCTGCGAGGAAAGGACCTGCGGAGAAGGGAAGAGGAACCATGAAGGTTTATAGCGTAGGAGCACCTTTTGAGAGGATAGCGCTCGACGTTGTTGGTCCCCTGCCAAGGTCTTTCGCTGGGAACAGATTCGCGCTGGTTGTGATGGATTATTTTTCGAAGTGGCCAGGGGTGATTCCACTTCCTAACCAGCGGGCGACAACGATTTCTACAGCGTTGCTGAAGGAGGTGATAAGCCGACATGGAGTTCCGCTCGAGCTGCACTCTGATCAGGGTCGGAGTTTTGAATCAAGCATCTTCAGGGAACTGGTGAAGATACTTGGAGTTAAGAAGACAAGGACAACTCCATTACACCCTCAGTCGGACGGGCTCGTTGAGCGGATGATTAGAAACTTGTTGCGATATTTGTCTCAGTTTGTTGCAAAACATCAAAAGGACTGGGACGAATGAATTCCAACCTTCTTGCTCGCTTATCGTTCCTCGCAGCATGCAGTGACACAGAATACTCCGTCGATGGTCCTCACGGGACGAGAGCTGCTCCTTCCTCTGGATCTTCTAAGGGGAGCTGTTCCTGCTGAGCGAAAGGAAGAGAATGATTTCATTGAAGAAACCAGGAAAAGAATTGAAGAAGTTCACAAATTCGTTCGACAGCGGATGCGAATTTGTTCGGAGAGGACGAAATCGTGGTATGATTCGTTCTCAAGATCAATTTCCTTTGCTCCAGGAGATAAGGTGTGGTTATACAATCCTCGAAGGACGAAGGGGAGATGCCCGAAGCTCCTATACGACTGGGAAGGAC
Organism: Colletes latitarsis; assembly: GCF_051014445.1. NCBI lineage: Eukaryota > Metazoa > Arthropoda > Insecta > Hymenoptera > Colletidae > Colletes > Colletes latitarsis. The sequence continues at coordinate 3,062,142 of NC_135135.1, read as the reverse complement.
CCTACGAGGTGAAAAATCGGCTGAATGAGTTGATTTACCGGATAGTCCGTTCCCCGAAGTCCAAATCAAGGGTTGTGCATGTGAATCGACTTGCTCGGTACGATTCACGAGAGGCCCCCTGCGAAGATACTGCGAGGTGAGGATCGAGGAAGATGGCCGACATCTTCGCCCAAGAAGAGGACGCTTCATCGCAGAAGGCTAGGGTGGGGGTTACTTACTGGCTGTGGACAGCTTTTCTTCTTTGCGTGTCACAAACGGTCGTGGAGGTGTAATTCTCACCGGGAGGGTTACCCCACAGCCGGGGCTCCATCCGGATGGGGTTCTGGTGGCCGGACTGCAAAGTTGTGGTATGTTCCGGACAACCATTTCATCGAGGAAATTCTCCTCGATGATTGGGGAACATCCCTAGGGGGATTGTTCCGTTTAGCTGGGAGAACTCACATCTGAGAAGACGTCAAGAAAGAAGCGCGCAAGTCACAAGAATTCAAGGGGAAGGGCGAGGAGCAGTCGGGATTTCCTCATCCTCGAAGAAGTCTGGAAACAGGTTCAGCTGGAGAAACTTTGTATTCCGACGAAATATTTCAAAGGTTACACCGGCGTCTTGCTCAAGGTTTTTGAGTAGTTTTCCTTGGGACGAAGGACGAATGTCAAGGCGCTGACTGTCTGATAAAGGCCACTTAGGTAAATGTTCGATCTATTAGTTTATCTACTTTACAGACAGAGGTGTTAGAAATTCGAAGCGGATTCGGAGGTTAGAAGCTCGTATTGAAGTTGCCTGTGTGAGCTGAATCTGCCGCGGTCGGGACGTCCGCGTTTTGAAGAGAGGGAGCAGTGTTGCGACGGATTGAAGATGCATCGTTGCGGCAACGTGAAGGCTGTTTCGCAACGATGCGAAGCTGCCCCTACGAACGAGCGGAAGCGAGATCCCGTGGCCTTCCGGTTGCTGAGGAACCGGCAACGATTTGAAAGAGGAGAACTACGACAGAACTCGTAGAGAACAGACATTTTTAAAGCATTGTCAATAAAGTTCCTAGTTTGTGTTACGTTGTATTTTGTGGTGTTATTATGAGTAATTTGAAAAACGCGTCGCCCCGGCGCAATAATACCATATATTGGACAAAGACGGACAACGAAAATTGGCGACAGCGCCGCGCGTCGGAGGATTCACCTCTTGTGTCTACATTTTTGGCTGTCCGTATTCGTCCGTCACTGTTAAGCTGGTTTCTGCCAAGAGCAGATGTAAATTCGATCCAGCTCTGCAAAGCCTACGCTACCTCCAAAAAGTTCCTCAAACTTTTGAAAGAAAGGAAGAACTGAGAAGCGGACGTTGAACTGGTGCGGATCGCGAGACAATCACACACAGTAGAGACTCTCGTGCTCCATGTTTTGGCTCTATTAATCGATCGGGTCGTTGAAGCGGTCCCATTCGAGACTGTAAAAATCTCGTTGATTTACAACGAGTCGGAGCTTAAGACTCCACAGATTCCCAGTATACGGCATATTGGTCGAAGAGCCATCTCCTCATATATCGCCGGTGGCCCTTAGAAGAACACCTGCGGGGGAGTTCGAAAACCTCGGCCAACTCGAGCGTCATTCAAAGACCGTCAGTGTACCCTGTACATGTTCACTGTACGTAGAACGCCGTTCAAATGGCACCGTGGTGTAACCACCTTTAATTTGTCAGTCGCTACGTGCGCAGTTAAAGTGTTACACCGCGCCGCGTTTCGCGAACCTAACAAAAGTCAATATGCAATATATTAGTTATTAGTTATTTTTAGTTAGTTAATTAGCTATTTTTATTTACTGTGTTTGTAAGGCCCCCTAACGTTGACAGTACAAATCAATTGCATGTATGGAGGATGGAGTTAACCAAAAATGTTCAATGTTTAGGTTAAGAACAGTTACGTAAATCCTGTTCCGGCCGATGTGGAACACCTTTAGCAATGATTCTCGAAGGTCCATTTATAACATGGATAGGACTGTTAGTTTATTTTTTCGTTTAATCACCAGGAATATTTTAGAGTTTATTTTTCTATTACCAGCAATTTCATTTTCGCGATAGTAAAGTTTATTTTAGTCACTTCGAGTTTTTCTATACCATAGTCTTTAGTTGTTGCTTTGCTCGTTGTTGTCGTAAAAGGTCAACCTGGAAGAATCCTTGGCTGCATCGCTGGGCCTTCGAGAACCCCCACATGCGTCCCACTGTCCTCACCCCCGCTCTATCGGGGTTGGCGAAAAGGCGTTAACTTTAGTCAAAATAGTATTCGAAGACACTGATTGGTACGAAAAGACGACCAATCAACTCACGTGGAAAATCTTCAAGGTTTCGTGATCGGACACCGAAAACTCTCGAGGCAGAATAGAAAAACACACAGTTCGAACATAGTCACTCGATAGATAGTCGTGTTCAATAAAGATTATCCAAAATCCAAAGTTACAATCCACACTCTCTTTGATAGGACTTCAGATTTCGCTGAAGTATCCTCCGCGTCGTTTAATCGTCGCTAATTAATCGTCGACGCTGCGACGCATAAACAAATCTAAAAACCTATATGTGTATGGATTGGAGAAATAAATACTACTACTACTACTGCTACATAATATAGAGGGTGTCCATGTTAAAGTGTGACAGTAGCGATATTTCAATAACTATTGATGATACGAAAACATTGTTTCTATGTAAATTGTAGGATAAAATGGGATCTCTATTTTGGCGTAAACGAAAATTTTATTTATGTTATTAATTTAAAACATATGATGGTGAAGTTTCGTTTCTTAAATGGAACTATATATTTTGTTTTGAACATGCGATAGTGCTTTTCAAGACAAATTCATTAAGCTTTAATGTATTCACCCGATTTTTATTAGTTTTCAAAATATAATGCTTAGAAATTTACTGATTTTCAGCAGAGACGTCTCCGCTTGAGTGACAAGTTATAAAAGCGGTCTTATGGTTGCGCTGTTTGACTCTGCCTGTTGAAACCGATAGCACGTGTCTTCGCTCGGAACGGCAGGCCCGCAGAGTAAGAAATATGGAAAGTATTAACCATCCAAATTATTAACGACACCATCCTCGATGCAGCAAATTTGGACCGTGATGGACAATACTTCCCATGTTTCTTACTTTTCGGGCCTGCCGTTCCGAGCTAGATCCTTGCTATCGGTTTCAACAGGCAGAGTCAAACAGGGCAACAATAGAATCGCTTTTATGCCTTACCATTCAAGTCGAGACGTCTCCGCTGAAAATCAGTATATTTCGAAACGTTATACAGGGTGTTCGGCCACCCCTGGGAAAAATTTTAATGGGAGCTTCTAGAGGCCAAAATAAGACGAAAATCAAGAATACTAATTTCTTTATTTTTTAAAAAATTAAATTAAAAAATTTCAAATAATTCTGAAAAAATTATTTTTGGTTGCGGAGATCAATTACAATCATTTTTGGTGAATAGACATACTACCGAAATCCTTCCCACTTTCTAGAAAAAACTTCAGTACGGGCGGAACTTTAAACGTTAATAACTTTGTAACGAAGCCTCCATCAACTAATTGGTATTCTTGATTTTCGTCTTATTTTGACCTCTAGAATCGCTCATGTAAATTTTTCCCAGGGGTGGCCGAACCCTGCAAATTACAAGAAGAATTCTGAAAAGTTAAATACTGTTAGTATGGAAACCTTGGCTAAAATCAGGAAAATTCAGTACAAAATTAATACAGCATCTGTAGCGAGTATAAAAGCTTTGCACAAACTTATTTTTGAAACTGATAGTGATCGAGGAAATCGAAAACGCATACGTGATTTTAGAGGCTTTCAGTTTCAGACAGATTCAGTAGAATATAAAGCTAAATTAACATATGCTACTAGTTTAAATCATGGCAATTTGGTATTTCGTTGTAACATCCTAGAGCTGGATAACAGAGGGAACCGAGAAGATTTGATTCAGAAAAGAGTATAGCCGAATAAAGGGGTCAAATGTGCGCTTGAATCAAATTTGACATACGATGGATCCATCGATAGAGCATCAGAAAAAAACATTCTGTGCCAAATTTCAACCCTCTATCTTGTTCGGAAGGTTAGTTATAGGGAAAATCCAGATTAGTGAATTTGTGCCTATTTCCCCTATTTAATCGAGTACGAAAATTATGAAAAATATCTGGTGCATTGTGGTTATCGAAATATGTGTTTGAGAATTTTGTTCTGGTTTTTCGATTCCAAATCCTAAGTGTGAAAAATTAAAAACGCAAAAAACGCAGAAAAATACTGATTTCATATTGAAGCTTTCGAGACACTAGATTTATGTAATTACTGTAAATACATATTGTCATTGGTTATGTTCCTGAATTTTTTCAGATTTTTTGGCAGGGTGCACCGTAGTAGCAAAAATCAAAAACCGATTTTTTCGGCGTTTTCCGCGTGAAAAAGCAACTTATACTTTGAATTTTTGTATTCCCTTTAATGGATAACTATATTCTATGGTTTTAAACAATTCTATGTTAAGTAGAACGGTGTATAGAATAGAAAAACAAAATAATTCAGCAAATTAAAGGTGCTATGTGCGTTATATTCAGAAGTATCAGCAGTATTTCCAAGAGATGTGATGGTGCAGTAAAATGTTTGACTATGGGTACGCCTGCAAACCTTTTGACGCTGGTTTCCGCCCCGTTTAAACCACATCTTTTTTTTTATTTTAGTAATTATATATTTTTTCAATTTTCAACGGCATAACAATGAAAATCTATTTAAAATATTTAAGAAATATTTTTACTTAAAATATACACAAAAACAATTATGGAGCAGTTTCTATTCCACCGTTTCTCTGGCTGCGTAACATTAATACATAATTACAACAGCAACTATTCAAAAATAGCGTATTATAAAAATAGTTGGATTATATTCTAGAATAGCATGCTTTTTTAACAATTCATTTGGAAAGCGCTTCAATTCAAACGTTGGACTTCGTGATGAAATAGGAAACAGAATGTCAAGTCAACAAACGGAAAATACATTGGCAATAGAAGTTGTGACAAAACACTCTAACAGACGAAAAGTACCATTCAACATGAGTATCTTCGACGAATCTTCTCGATTTTCCAAAAATGACAGAGGGAGACTATCGCAAACAGTTTCGTATTTAGCAGAAACAATGGTCCAAGACGTGCAATCGTGCACATCATAAACCTTGTCATCATAATATCCGTAGCTATATGCAAAGACTGCTTATGTTCATTTTATTGAAGAAATCTACTTCCACTGTTCAGAGTTATTAGACGTAAGAGATTTTTAAACTAAACACGTATATTCATTTAACATAGAAAAAATAAAACAGTAGGGTATTTAAGCGAATACACAGCCAGAGAAACGGTGGAATAGAAACTGCTCCATAATTGTTTTTGTGTATATTTTAAGTGAAAATACTTCTTAAATATTTTAAATAGATTTTCATTGTTATGTCGTAGAAAATTGAAAAAATATATAATTAATAAAATAACAAAAAAGATGTGGTTTAAACGGGGCGGAAACCAGCGTCAAAAGGTTTGCAGCCGTACCCATAGTCAAACATTTTACTGCACCATCACATCTCTTGGAAATATCGCTGGTACTTCTGAATATAACACGCATTGCACCTTTAATTTGCTGAATTATTTTGTTTTTCTATTCTATACACCGTTCTACTTAACATAGAATTGTTTAAAACCATAGAATATAGTTATATCCATTAAAGGGAATACAAAAATTCAAAATATAAGTTGCTTTTTCACGCGAAAAACGCCGAAAAAATCGGTTTTTGATTTTTGCTACTACGGCGCACCCTGCCAAAAAATCTGAAAAAATTCAGGAACATAACCAATGACAATATGTATTTACAGTAATTACATAAATCTAGTGTCTCGAAAGCTTCAATATGAAATCAGTATTTTTCTGCGTTTTTTGCGTTTTTAATTTTTCACAGCTAGGATTTGGAATCGAAAAACCAGAACAAAATTCTCAAACACATATTTCGATAACCACAATGCACCAGATTTTTTTCATAATTTTCGTGCTCGATTAAATAAGGGAAATAGGCACAAATTCGCTAATCCGAATTTTCTCTATAACTACCCTTCCGAACAAGATAGAGGGTTGAAATTTGGCACAGAATGTTTTTTTCTGATGCTCTATCGATGGATCCATCGTATGTCAAATTTGATTCAAGGGCACATTTGTCCCCCTTATTCGGCTATACCCTTTGCTCTAGTTTAATGGATTTACGTTCTCTGTGTTCTATTACAGAAGGTGATACTGAAGACGATGAAGTTGATGAAATCATTGAAGATGATCAGGATGAGAATGTTGAAACATCTGTTGTATTTGGAGATATAAATAATAACAATACTACACATTTATCTTTACTAAATAAACGAAATCACTTAAAATTTGACAGTACTGGTGTATATTCTGTAGAAAAATGGATTTCTGATTTTGAAGATGTTGCAATATTGTTTCAATGGTCTGAGTTAGAGAAAGTAATTTTTGCAAAAAAGACTTTGACAGGTATAGCAAAATTATTTATTCAGAGCGAAGGTGTTATCACAACGTGGAGAAAACTTAAATCTCTACTACATGATGTGTTTTCAAATAAGACTAATAGTGCTGAATTATACGAAATGTTAGTTGAACGAAAAATGAGGAGAGACGAAACTGTTCAAGAATATTTTCTCAAAATGAAAGAATTAGCTTCTCGAGGCAATATGGAAGATGACGCTCCTATTAAGTACGTTATAAACCGAATACAGGATGATATTAATAATAAACTTGTTTTATTTGTAGCCAAGAAACTGCAGTATGTTAAGAATTGTCTTAAACTTTACGAATCGATTCGGAAAGCAAAAAGATTACAGCAAATAGACGGATATGAGCGGCGAAAAGAAGAAATCGAAACAAGAAAGGAATCATCGAAGGCGAATACGTCAAAGAAGATTGGAGGAGAAGAGCAGAAGATGAAACTTCGGTGTTACAACTGCGGTGGGAAATATCATGTATTTAATGATTGTCGCAACAAAGAATTGGGGAGAAAATGTTTTAAATGTCAAAAATTTGGACATGTAGCAAACGATTGTACCGTTAAACGAGAGGGTAAGTCATCTGTACAGTTACGATCAGATGTTAATTGTATTTTACTGCCCTTTAAAATTAATATGTTCAACGATGTTTATATAAATGATATATGTGTAAAAGCATTAATAGATACTGAAAGTCAAATAACACTAATACGTGAAAATATTTATAACAAACTGAAATCTATTCTTTTATACGATACTCATATACGCTTAACTAGTTTTGGAAAATATGAGACTATACCCATAGGATATTTACAAACAGTTCTTAATATAATAAACGATAACGATTTTCCAACTACTATTTATATTGTTCCGAATATTATAATGAATATGGATGCAGTAGTTGGAATTGATATTTTAAATTTAGCTGAAGTCAAAGTAGATAATCAGGGAATAACGATAATAAAAATTCCTTCTATAATGTTTTTAACGCAAATGAGTCCTACTAAAGAGCAGTTATTAGATGCTAGTCATGTTACTAATGAAAAATTACGCGAAAAATTAAAAAATGTTGTTTTATCATATGAACCAAAAAAATGTAAGACAACTAATATACAAATGTGTATAAAATTAAAAGATGATCGACCACTTAATCAGAAACCACGTAGATTTTATCTAAACTAGAGGATGAAACTGTTTGTAAGCAGGTAGATAAGTGGATTAAAGATGGAATAGTGGAGCCTTGTACGTCTGAGTATGCAAGGCCTGTAGTTGTGAAAAAGAAAGATGGAAGTTCACGTCTTTGTATTAATTATCGACGGTTGAATAGAATTACGGAAAAAGATAAAGTTCCTCTTCCATTAATCGAAGAATTATTAGATAAATTGCAGAACGCACAAGTGTTTAATTCACTCGATTTAAAAAATGGGTTTTTCCACATGTCAGTAGAGACAGAAAGTAGAAAGTACACTGCATTTGTTATACAAAATAGACAATATGAATTTATTAAAATGCCATTTCGATTATGTAACGCTCCTTCAGTTTTTCAGATTTATAAATTGTGTATTTCGAGATTTAATTAATCAACGTATTATTTTACCGTATTTGGATGGTGTTATTATTTTAGCTTTAGATGAAAAAAAGAATTTATTACGTTTGAAATTAGTTCTTCAAGTTGCTAGTAACTATGGATTGCAAATTTTCAAAAAATGTAAATTTATGAAAGAGACGTATTAAATTGTTCGATCATATTTTAGAAACAGGGGAAATTTATCCATCAGAAGAGAAAATGAAGGCTGTATTTACTTTTCCAGAGCAAAAAAAGATAAAATAATTTTTGTAAATTTATTTTAAATTATTTACTAATAGCAAAGCCATTATGTGATTTGTTATGAAAAGACAGCACATTTCAATTTACCGATAACGAAAAAAGGGCATTTTTTAGAATTAAAACAGATTTTGACACAAAGTCTCGTGTGTACATATGATTCAAATTTTGAAACAGAATTACATACTGATGCGTGTAAAGATGGATATGGTGCTGTATTAATACAAAAATCGTCTGACGATGAACAATTTCATCCTGTATATTATATGAGTAAGAAGACTAAATGCGAGGAACGGAATTATTGTAGTTACGAACTTGAAACTCTTGCTATTATATGTATCAAGCTAATATCGGATAATATTAATAAAGAAAATTGAAATAGAAGATGAACGTGTGGCCGGTATAAAAAATCTAACCTGAACCTAATCCATTATATTAATTACTAGGTAGAGTAGTTAGGTCTGGGTCCAATTTTTTTATGCCGGCCACCGCTAGATGGCCGGCTATTCAAATCGAATTTTTAACCTTCCAGCGAGCTCTCGTTATCGTAAAATTTATGATAGAAGTACCTAATCACTTCCCCTATTTTGACCACTTAGTCGCGAGTATCGAATTCTCAGCTATTGGACTGTCAGTATCTCAGACGTATCGCGTGTTCGCACAAGTGTTTGCTATCCAAGAACTTTTCGTTGAGCGTATATTTTACGACACGCGCCTTCAAGTGTAAATATATTAAATAAACTACTTTTTTCTGATTTCCTCCTCGTTTATGTCGTTTCCTTTATAGCTAAATGTATTTTTTCATTTCAAACGTGCCCCATTATGGCTTGTAGGCCGTTTACACAAAATGAGCGAGAAAAAATCGCTCAAGATTTATTCAATGAGCCAAAGCAAGATGATGAGACTCACTTTCCCTCGAGTGACAGCGAGTTTTCGGAAGAAGAAATCGAGCAACAAACTGAACAGAGTGCTACCGAATAAGGAAACATTTCAGAGGAATCTGAAGAAGAAGAAACCACGGAAGAATTTTTCATTGGAAAAAATAAATCAACAAAATGGCGTAAGACAACATACCGTGTTTCTGGAAAAACTAAGGGGATAAACGTAGTCACGATACCCACTGGCCTGACTGGCCTGACTCATCGAGCTCTTAGTATTGAAAATTAACTGGATGCGTTCTTCCAAATTATCAACATCTCTGTGATTGACATTTTGAAGCACACAAATATGCATGTCAATCACCTGAGAGTTGATCACCAATACTCTAGAGATCGGGACTGTAAAAACATCAACAGGTATGAATTTATGGCATACTTGGGTCTACTATATTTGATTGGTATAAAAAAATCTCACCACGCAAATATGAAAGAGATCTTTTCCGTGACGATACCGGAATTCAAATAACAAGAGCTGTCATGAGTTACAAGAGATTTCTCTTCATCACTCACTGCCTAAGATTCGATAACAAGAATACCAGAATCGAAAGGAGAAAAGTTGACAAACTGGCCGCAATACGTGACTTCTTCCAAGCTTTTGTCAACAACTGCAAGTTATCATTCAACTTGAGCGAATATATTACAATCGATGAGATGCTGCATCCATTTAGGAGTCGTTGTAGCTTCATCCAATATATTCCTAGTAAACCAGTGAAATACGGGCTGAAGATTTTTGCATTATGTGATGTCAAAAGTTTGTACACATCCATTCTAGAAATATATTGCGGAAAATAACCCGATGGACCATTTGCAGCCTCTAATACCCCAACAGATATTGTAAAGCGGCTAATCACTTCGATAGAAAACTCAAACCGGAATTCGACCATCGATAATTGGTACACAAATGTACCACTCGCTGATTATTTGCTTACGAAAAAAATAACGGTTTTGGGCACAATGAAGAAAAATAATTCTGAAATCCTGAAACAATTCTTGCCAGATAAAAACAGGACTGTTGAATCTACTCTTTTTGGTTTACAAAAGGACAAAATGTTAGTGTCCTATGTACCTTGGAAAAATAAATCTGTAATATTACTCTCAACATTACATGACGACAACGAAATGGAATCCAACACCAAAAAGCCTCAGGTTATACTGGACTACAACGAAACCAAAGGTGGAGCGGATACTGTCGACAAAATGTGAGCCGCTTACTCGGTCTCTAGAATAACAAGAAGATGGCCATGTGTACTTTTCTACACTCTGATGAATATTGGCGGCATAAATGCTCAAATTTTGTACAAATTTGCCTGTCCAGCAAAGGCTCCTAAGCATCGAAGAGTTTTCCTGAAAAATTTGGCATTCAGTCTCATGAAAGAGCATCTTATTTTCAGATCAAATCTCAGACATTTACCTCAAGATATAAGTGCTTTTCTCAAAGTGAGTTACGGTCGGGGTGTTGAACCGATAACAGAAGAAGAAAAAAGAAATCCTACAAAACGCAGTGTGTGTCGATCATGTCCATTGGGGAAGAAAAGATCCTCAGCATCAATGAAGTGTTGCCGTTGCCACTCGTTTACGTGCAAGAACCATTCTGCAGTTAAGTTGGTTTGCAACACTTGATAGGATAAGAATGCTGATTCTGACCAATAGGTCGATGAAATATTTTGTTTTAAAATATTTACATTTTTGAAGTGTTGGTTAGTTTCTTTTATTCACGAAAATCAAATATATTCTTTTTAAAGTACTGTCATATATCATTTTTCACATTCTCACAGCAATTTCCCAACGTTTATGTAAAAAAACACCCTTTACATGAAGACGTTACACACGTAAAATTTACGACTAGCACTCGCTCAAGAGAAATTTCATAGCGCACCCGCTGGAAGGTTAAACATTTCCGTTATACGCATTCATTGCCGGTCGCCTCGATGTATCTATAGAAACAATAAACAATCGGCGATTCAACGCTTACACACACACTACCACAGTCACGTACGTATAGGCAGAATCCATTGTAGTAGCAGCGATCTTTTTGAAAAAAAATCTCGGAAACTAAGGCCGAGCGGCGGTTATATGTATAGAGAAAAAATCTTCATAACAGTGACCTTCACAACATATTTCAAGGTCATCGAAATTGGTGAGGAACCGCTAAAGTAAATAATTACTGCAATTGTATACATTGTGTGAAGTTCTATTCATTTGTTAGAGATAAAGACGCAGCCAAAGCGATGGATGAGTTTCCTTCGCCTGAGTTTCAGTTTAGCATTTGCTTTTGGTAAGAATCACGGCGAGAGGAAGCGAATTATCAGTAAAGAAACGTTCTGTGATATTGACATTGAAAAAAGAAGGGATTCCATTAGGAATATAGCAGCCAAAATCGCTGTTTCGTGTTCCGTAGTACAGTACTCGATTGCTAATTTCATAAATTGCGACACTTGTAGCAGCAAGAAGAGATCAGGTCGACCAAAGAAGACTACAGAAACTGAAGACTGGTATATTGAGACCCTCAGCAAACGCAACAGACGTATAATAGCACCAAAAATCACAGTAGAAGTGAACAGAGGAAGAGACAATTCTATTGAAGTGACAACGGTAAAAAGACATTTACTAAAAAGTGGACTACAAGGATGTATGACAATTAAAAAACCACTTTTAAGGCCCCAAAATAAATTGAAAAGGCTCCAATAAGCAAAATATGCAAATTGGACAACATCAGATTGGGAAAAGGTGCTCTGGACCGATGAGTCAAAATTTAAAGTTTCCGGAAGCAAGTGTCGTTCATTCATGCGAAAGAAACCTAATGAGAAAATGTTGCCAGACTACGTTACACCCATAGTGAAACATGGAGGTGGTTCTGTTATGATTTGGGGGTGCTCTAGTGTAAACAATGTGGGAAGTTTAGTGAAAGTTGATGGAATTCTCCGAAAAAAAACAGTATTTAAAAATTTTGAGCGAGCTTGCGGTACCATCAGGGAAGGATCTTATCGGTGAAAACTTTATCTTTATGCAAGATAACGACCCGAAACATACGACGAAAATATGTTACAATTATTTGAAAAGCCTAGAAGACAATAATGAAATGCAAATTATGCAATGGCCGCCACAATCACCCGACTTGAATCCCATCAAGAAATCGTGGGATGAAAAGTACCACAAAGTTGTAAAAAAGGGTGTAAAGTCACAGAATCAGTTGTGGGATTATTTGCAAGAAGCTTGGAGAGAGGTCCAAGAAGAATCTCTAAAAAAATTAACTTCAAGACTACCACGAATAGTCAACGCGATTATCGCTCAATGAGGTGGATATACGAGGTGTTCGGCCACCTCTGAGAAAAATTTTTATGGGAGATTCTAGAGGCCAAAATAAGACGAAAATCAAGAATATCAATTTCTTGACAGAGAGTTTATTAAAAAGTCATTAAAAAATTTAATAAAAAAATTTCAAATTATTCTGAAAAAATTATTTTTGGTTGCGAGGGTCAATTACAATCATTTTTGGTTCATATACATACCTCTGAAATCCTACCCACTTTCGAGAAAAAAATTCAAGTAGGTACTGAAATTTTTAGACGGAATTAAAAAATTTTAAATCATACTAAAAAAATTATATTTAGTTACAGGGGTCAATTACAAAAATTTTTGATGAATAGACATATCCCCGAAGTTCTACCCACTTTCGAGAAAAAAATTTTTTACCGAAAACCTAATGTGAGGCCAAAAATGCTTACCTGAAACTTCATGCGAATCTTTAAAATGTCATAACTCCTGAACGGATTGGGGAATTTTCATGTTTCAACATGCAAACAACGTGTATTTTAATGGAGAATATATAGAAATTCTGACAATATTGAAAAAGTTGTTCCTTGGCATCGTAAAGTGAGAAAAAACCCCTAAAACTGGTGCAATTTTTAAACTGCCATAACTCCTACAATAGTTAAGGTATCTCATTGAAATTTTTGCCTGAAGCAAAGCCCATAGGTACCTACAAAAAAATATTAGACAACTTTTCTGTAGAGCGTCAAACAAATTTATTAAAAATGAAAAACAAATTTTTAAGACAAATCGACAGGTAGGTGCCTAAATTTTTCGGCGAAAAAAAAAAATTTCAAATCGTTCTGAAAAACTTATTTTCGGTTGCGGGGGACAATTACAATAATTTTTGGTGAATAGACCTACCCCCGAAATCCTACTCACATTCTAGAAAAAAATTCTATACGGGCGAAACTTTAAACGTTAATAACTTTTTAACAGTACACCCGTACTGAATTTTTTTCTCGAAAATGCGCAGGATTTTGGGGGCATGTCTATTCATAAAAAATAATTGTAACTGACCCTCGCAACCGAAAATAATTTTTCCAGAATGATTTGAAATTTTTTAATTTTGTCGAAAAATTTCACACGTTCTCGAATTTTTTCTAGAAAGTTGGTAGGATTTCAGGGGTATGTATATTCATAAAAAATGATCGTAATTGAGCTCCGCAACCAAAAATAATTTTTTCAGAACGATTTGAAATTTTTAAATTTAATTGTTAATAACTTTTGAACGAAGCCTCCATTAACAAATTGATATTCTTGATTTTCGTCTTATTTTGGCCTCTGAAATCTCCCATTAAAATTTTTCTCAGGGATGGCCGAACACCCTGTATAATGACAAACTTAGGTATAAGTAAATATAGAGAGAATATAGTACAATTAAAATAAAATGTAAATAGTGCATAGGATTCAGTATAGACATAAGATAATAACTAAAATAAGTAAAATGAAATTTGTTACTTGTAAATAGTACAAAAATATCAGAAGATAATGCACAGAATAAGGTAAACTGTGATCTATAAAACTTTTAAATGTAAAAGGATGAGTGATAACCAAAAGAACAGAAAACATAGCGGTATGGGGAGATCTTTAAACGCTTGCCCTTTTACTAAGAATGTAAGGACAATAAAAACATTCATTCATTTTACCAGGCCAGTATTTCAGTTCACATGACACCAACTTCCATAAGATACAGTCTATCCTATACCTGGTCTGTGTTTTAATTTTCAGCAATGAAAAGGAATCTATGTCACAATTTTCTGTTATTGTAAGATAACATAAAGGAACACAATATATTTTTTCAAACACTTATACAGTGTAATATCTTTTTATTGTTTTAACTCTAATTATAGTATTTGTAATAATACTGTTCTGCCCCTTATTATTTTACTAAATATTATCATACACTTTATGTTTTTCAATTCATTTTAATCAACATTTGATACAATAATCAAAGAAAATGATAATTTTTTACCTTCAGTTGACTTATAATGATTTCCAGAGGATCCGTGTTGTGCTTTTTACAGGATGCCTTGTACGCAGAAATTAAATCTTCTTGATTCACATTTTCAGCTGTAAACAATCCATCAATTCATAATAAGTATACTAAAAAGCCTTAGGAGTATTAAGAATTAGATGACCAAAGGAAAATGATTCCATAAAATTATAAAATATCAATAACTGAATTTTGTGTTTCAATTTATGTTCGCATTTCATAAGTGTAGTATTTTTTAACACGTTCACTGCAGTATTCTTATTGGCGACTCACCAAGATTTTTCATTTCGTGGCAATGACATGATTGTTAATTAGTGCCTACATTTCCATCGAATGATCACCTCGCTATCACAATAAAGTGAGTTGATTAATTTGACCCTGGAAGAAAAGGATCAAGACTAAATCAACTCCATATTTCTCTTTAAAACAATGCAGCTGAATATTTACTTGCATTCTGCATAAACGCGAATCAAATACATGGTATCCTGCATTTTTTGTGAAAACAAAACTAGAACATCGAATGAAAAGTCTGTCTTAACCCAGTAATTACCAACTTCTTTTTAAAAATGTTTATAAAATTCTGTAAATTTTAGTTGTTCTTCAATGGATTCAATTGAAATATATTTTCAAAATGGAAATAATGTATTATTATGTCTAAAGGTATACAATAATTTTTAGAAAATATAATAAATGAATCAAAGAAAAAGTGGTGTGGTTAAATATGTGTAATCTCCAAATGAAGACCATGATAGCTAATCAAGCAAGTCTTCATCAAGTTTCAACAACAATTATTAAATTTAAATGCTTATGTTACCATTTTAAAGTGTCATAATAAATTTTGCATTGACTTACTATTCAAATTAGGTTGTAATATTTAATAGCAGTAGCTCTAGAACCTTGTAAAATACTTCTCATATTTTTAGGAGTGTAATCTGTGGTTTTGCAAGAAAACCAAACCTGAATTACTCTAAATAATCTATGATTCTTATAGATCATCATGTATTCTGTAAAGATTAAGTTAAATTTTTCTCAGATGTACAATAAAGAGTGCCAAGAAAACTGCTATGTTATTGCAATACCCTTTTATTAGGAAACATTTCGCAATATTTTCTAACGATAGCTCTAGAATCTTTTAATATACCTTTTTGATTCTTAAGACTGCAATCTATTGCTTTGAAAAACAAAACAAAACTGAATCTAAGTTTCTAGTACAGCTTACAAATCGTAAACGAATTCTTGTATCTTATCTTGTCATTAAATTAAAAGAAACAATACTCGTATATTTCTTGTATTTATTGCAATTTCTTAACAAAGCATGCACAGACCTTTCATTAAACAAGATTTTAGTATTATTTTTACTCTGCAGAATATATATTAACATAAAAATGCAGGATATGAATGTTAATAATGCGGTAAAAATTTAATACTTCTTTTGAATAAGCTCATTTTACTTAAGAAGTAGCTTCCACAGAGAACGTATTAATAGAATAATATAAACCAAGTTGTGAATGCTACAAAAGTTTACATGTATATTGCAATTTTACTTTGAAAAATGTTAACTGATTTTTCTGAAACGCATTTGACACTGCATTTACGGAACCTATTGATTTGATGGATTTTAGATTTGCTTAATGTTGTAAATATTATTTATTAACAATTTACATTGAACTTGATCAAATATATATCCTAATTAAAAAAAAACCATTTCTTAATGTAATCATCAATTTGACAGATTTCAATCAAAATATGTATTAAAAATCTAATGTTAAAATAATGATCGATACTAAAATGAATAATGATCTAGCAAATATGGAAAACTGTTTATTATTTTACAATATAATTTTAAGTATGTTCTTTGTTATACTAGATTAAAGGAAATACTTTAATAGTTGTGGGTTAATTATATATTGTGCATGCTTCAATATTGCATCAAGTTTATAATTAGTATACGGTTCTTGTTGCGAAATTTCGAGCGATCTTCCATCAACACGACCTATAAAGAAGCTTGATAGCTTGGTAATACATCTTCACAATGCAAGTAAATAAATATAAAAAAAGAATATGGACAAGTTATAGCAGCTAGGTTCTATTTATACATGTAGTTTTTTACAAGCTCCACTGTTATGTAAAAATATACATTGAACAGGTATCAGAGACAGAAATCTAGGTTTCAAATATAAGAATATAGTTTACATGAAGAATATAAAACTGAACTAATCATTTCAAGAAATTAAAATTACATTTACTTGTTTTCTTCATCGAATGATATTTAATATAATTTTATTCTGCGAAGATGAATGGAATTTTTTAATTAGGAAATATATATTCGAATGTTGTATTTCTAAATAATTAATATTCAAACAAGCTTCATGCATTACTACATTTATGAAAATGAAAAGTAAATTGATAGAATGCCTTTGTTATTTGTAGGAAAAGTGAAAAATTCATCTAGGAGAGGAAGGATAGTTCTTACCGAGTTTCCAGGGATTAGCTGGCTCCAAATATCCCGTAACCAGTAGATTGTCATTCGCTGGAAAACTCACGCGACGCGGAGATGATTTCTTGGTGAAAGCTAATGAACTTCGTAATTTCTTTCCATCGATTAATATATAGGGCGAAAGGGGAACGTTTCCTGTGCCGAATCGTGGCCTCCTGGTATTGTACGATATCGTTCTCGGGGGAAGTTCCTCGAGATTGTCCTCAAGTTTCAAGGTCGTAAGCGAATTCTCGCATATCCGCGCCAACGAATCCGCTCCTTCGGTCATATTAAACAAATTTCTAACACATTTTCTCGGCCGGAAACTTTTACTTCACACCGTCCACATCACACACACGCACGCATATATACACCACAGCAATATGTCAATACGACCGTTCCAATGAATCGTTAACGCGCGTATCGAAGCAAACGTCAGCTACTTGTACATCACGTCCGCCATCTTTACTACCGTTTTACAAGTTGACAACTACGAAACTTAATTGCAACTAGAAACCTAAGTAACATTATACTCTATTACATATTCTAATATTTCCCGCGATACAATTGGATTTCAAACGAAATAAATTCTAAAATAATTTTGAAGTGTACAATCTTTCCATTATGTTTGTATGGGTATATTGCAGAAATTCTTTTTCTACGATTTTATTGCTATTGTTGTAAGTCTAGCAACAATACTAATACTGTGTTGTTGCACAGGATTTCAATAAATTAAAGTTTAAGATAAAAATCAACAAATCCAAAAAAATTAGAACTCGAGTACTGACTTTCAGTTCTTTGTTGCTAACATAAATATAATACTTTTGTTTTACATCGAGCACATAATTACACGGGTTTGAATATTATTGATTTTATGATAAAATAATATCTCAGTAACATAAAATGTTCTTTTTCATTCTCCTTCCAGAATTAAACATGAACATGGTTATAAAATTTAATTTAGCTATGTTCACACAAGAACGAGGTCGAGAACAGATCGGGCATAATTGAGTGCATCGAAATCGACAAACGTGACGACGAACTTCCTTAGCGTCTAACGGAGTGGTGGGGATAGCAGGTATATACTGCCGCACGAGCCATGCATATGTGAGCTTGGCACTTCGCACAACTTCGGGAAATCAATAAAGAACGCTAGTGTGAGCCTTTCCTTCTTGCTCTTGTAAAAGAGAAACAGCTGAAATACGACCTCGCGATAATCGGCATACAATTCCAAGTCTCGACTGCTCCAGCCCCCAGCATTTTTAACTATTAAAAAAAAAGAAATTTTTTTTTTCTGTGTATATTTACGCACGTACATACGTATGCTATTAACATGATTGCGCCTAAACGGCTGAATGAATTTCAATGAAACTTTACATTTAAGATTTATGTTCTCGTTTCAAGGTCTGATTAGATTTTGAGCGTGATCAGCTCCCGGATAATGATGATTATACGTCTTGTAGTTTTTTAATTATTCCGATACATATACATTATTTATAAAAATTTTTTAAAACGTTTTATATAAATCTTAAGAAGGATTAAGATCAAATAAACTTTATCGCTATTTTTTTTTTCTATTTGTTGTTACAGCAGTGATTCATGCAAGTTGGCGACAGTGTTTTGTTTATACTCCTCGCGGTTCACTGGGTCGTAGAAACGACGAGGATGGAGATACAAGGAGCATAGACATACATACATACATAGTCTAGTCTCCGTATATATTCAAAAGGCAATAATTAAAAATAAAATTCTATTGCATGAATAGCAGTCAATTTAATGTATTCCATTTTACAGTATTGAATTCAGTGGGGAATAAAAAAAAAACAAGATGAATGTGGACGTTTTAATATGCGGCGTATGGTAATATAAATAACGATTTTTTACATCCTAATCGAAAATGGGAAATTGAGATCCATCAGATTTCCATTGAACGGTAATGTGCACGTTATTATTTTTCCAATATTTCAATTATTTTGTTGTATAAAGTTAAGTCAAACATATAACATTTGATTCTGAGTAACAAATTGATACGGTTATTGAAAAACATATATGGGAAAAGTCAGTATTAATCTATTTCTGTAGCAATTAATTCTCCTATTTAGATCATATCTTTAGAAAATATTTGTTACTGAAGATTGTTACAGCGTGCACGGTACTGGTAAAGAGTGGTTTTTCATTTTAATAAATTTTACTTATTTCAATTTCTAAATATTTATTTCTTAATTAACCCTTTACGAGTGAGACTGTTTTAAACAACATTATTCTAAAATATTTGTGGAATACGTTTTTAATGTGGTTATACGTTTTTAATGTGATAGATATGCAATGTGTTGGTATCCGGGTGAGAGACGTACACTTCGGACTCACACAGAACGACACGGAAATAACAGTTCCGATAGACCGCTACCGTAATAGGGTTGAAAAGAAAAAGTCTGCGCTCTTTTTTTTTTGTCCTTTTCTCATGTTTGACTTGCACTACCTTGGGCTGTGCCCTATAACCCGCACTTAGAATGTATAATTAGTGTCTGTATGATATTTAGGTAGGATGGTTTTGTTATGTTAATTTCATGCATTAAAGATCGAGGGAAAAGTTTCAAAAACTTCATTGGTGGAATTAATCCACGAGCACACGTATATATTTCGTGATCGTTCGGTGCAGAGAGTTTATGTATTTTTAACAATAAACTTTATTCAACAACAAATAACAACAATGGATAACAATGAATAACAATGAATAACAACAATAATCTTTGAATCTTAGCATGCACGGTCGCAAACGAATCTGAACTGGGAACTGAAGTTGTTTGTCTATGTTCCCTTCTATGCTTTTCGCCATCAAGAGTGGAAACCTTTTTCCTGGCGCTTGCAGAGCCACCTGACGTTCCTAGGCGCCAACATTCCGAGTGGAATGAGAGCCGCCACACACACTCCCCCCCTAGCGACTCTATTGCTGAGTCGCGAACTGTACTCTTTTCTTTGGTTTGGTTGATGGGGATGTCAGTGACAATTGACTCGTGGCGCATATGTCTTTGAGGGTCCTTCGACTTCAATGTAGGCTGGCTTCAGTCGGTCCACGTCGACTAGAGTCGGCCTTCCTTTGTACACAATTTTAAACGTACGATGATGTTCTTTCAATCACCTCGAATGGCCCTTCATAGGGTTGTTCCAGCGGCCTCCTGACCCGGTCGACGCGAACAAATACATGTGTACAGTCATCTAGCTCCTTCTGAAAGAAAACTTTCTTTTTAATATGATGAGTTGTTGGAGTAGATCGTACCAGTTTAATATGTTCCCTCAGTTTTTCGAGGAACATTTGCGGGCATCCTATTGGGTCTTCTGCTGCGAAAAATTCTCCTGGTTGTTTTATTGTGGTGCCATAAACGAATTCTGTCGCCGAAGTTTTTATGTCCTCTTTATAGCTAGCTCGTAACCCTAACAATACTGTAGCCAGTATTTTTATCCAGTCTTTTGTTTGGTGGCATTTGATTGCCATTTTCAAAGATCGGTGCCATCGCTCCATTATTCTATTTGTCTGGGGATGGTAGGGCGTTGATCTTGTATGCTGACTGCCTATTAGTTGAGCCATCGCTTCAAAGATTGGTGACTCGAACTGACTTCCCCTGTCTGTGGTGATGACAGCAGGCGTGCCGAAGCGGCTGACCCATGCATTGAAGAATGTAGTGGCGATGGTGTCAGCTGTTATGTCCGCAATTGGCGTTGCTTCCGGCCAGCGCGTGATTCTGTCAATGATAGTTAAACAGTACCGGTATCCGCGTATCGGTAGTAAGGGTCCCACGATGTCCATGTGGACATGGTGGAATATGTCCCCTGGTACATCGATTTGTTCAGGGTCCCGCGTTGTGTGTCGGTGAGTCTTCGACTTTTGGCACAATAGGCACGTTTTTGCCCAGGTTCCGATGTCTTTTTGCATCCCTGGCCAGACAAATCTTCGTGCGATCATCTTTTTTGATGCTCTTGGTCCCGGGTGGGCCAAGTTGTGTGTTGTGTTAAATATTTTTCGCCGTAGGGATTTGGGCACGTATGATCTGACTAGGTCAGATACGTCGCAATATATCTCCACCGTCGAGTCTGAGCTTCTTTAAGTTCAGTACTGTTGGCGTTGTCAGTAAGGTCTTAAGCTCTTCGTCTTTTGCTTGTTCTTCATACAAGTCTTCTGTGGACACGTCTACGGACATGCTTATTGCCTCGATGCGGGATAACGCGTCAGCCACTTCGTTGTTTTCTCCGGCTATGTGTACTATTTTGGTGGTTATTTGGCCGATGAAGTCAATCTGTCTTCTCTGCCTCTCCGATGCTTTGTCAGATGCCTGCAGGAAGACATATTGGAGTGGCTTATGGTCCGTTAGTACTGTGACGTCTCGTCCTTCCACAAGATGACGGAAGAACTTAAGCGCTGCGAATATTACTAAAAGTTCCCGGTCGTATGCGCTGTAGTGCATTTGGGACTTGCTGAGCTTACGGGAGAAGAACCCTAGCGGCTACCAACTATTGCCTTCCCATTGCTCAAGGATTACGCCGATGGCGAAATTGGACGCATCCGTTTTTAACGCTAATTTTGCGTTCTCTAGCGGGTGCGCCAGTAGCTTAGCGTCTGCTAAACGCTTTTTGCTGCTTTCGAAGGCTTGATCGGCTGCCTCGGTCCAGATAATTTGGCTTTTATCGTTTTTCGTGGCTCCTTTTAGATATTCATTTAAGGGGGCCATGACGGTGGCGGCGTTCCTAATAAAGCAATGGTAAAAATTAATTATACCCAGGAATCGCCTCAGTTCCTTGACTGTCTTTGGTTTTTCGTAATTTGTTAACGCCTCAACTCTTTTCCTAATGGGTTGAATTCCATCCTTATTTATCTGATAACCTAAATATTGCACCTCTGTTTCTACAAAATTGCTTTTACTGCAATTAATGGACAGGCCGTATTGTCGCAATCTCTTGAAGACTTCTTCCAGGTGTTGTCGGTGTTCTTCTTCGTCTTTGGAGTCGACCAGGATATCATCGACATATCCGTGCGCGAATGTTAGGCCACGAAGCATCGTATCCACAAATCACTGGAATGTTTGTGCAGCGTTACACAGCCCAAATGGCATTCTATTAAACTCGAATAATCCAAATGGGGTGATTACCGCTGTCTTCGGTCGGTCTTCTTCTGCTACCGGTATCTGGTAGAATGCCTTAACCAGGTCGATCTTGGTAAAAATTGTGCATCCTGTTAGAGAATGGGTGAAGTCCTGTATATGTAGTAAGGGGTATCTATCTGTGATGGTTGCATTGGTTAACTTTCTAAAATCCCCACAGGGTCTTCAATCGCCATTGGGTTTCTTGGCCATATGCAATGGGCTTGCCCATTGTGAGGACGATGGCTTGCATATACTTTGCTCCACCATCGCCTCAAATTCACGCTTGTCAACTGCGTACTTTTCGGGTGTTAGCCTTCTGGCTCGCTCGGCCACTTGGGGGGCCTTTTCTGACGATGTAGTGTTGCACCCCATGTGTAACCTTAGTCAGCGCTGTGGGCAAAGTAATGCCAATGTAAGCGCGTAATAAGTTGCTGTACTTACTCTTGCCATCAATTGTAATCACAGTCAGCTGGTTGCGCTTGCAAATCCTCGCAGAAACCTGTAGTAGAGTCTGAAGATCTATTAACCTGCGGTACTTTAGGTCAGGCAGTATGCCGTAGTGGGCCAAAAAATCTACGCCCAGGATTGGTTGCTTCACTTGTGCAACTACGAAGCTCCATTTATATTGTCGCCTGAGTCCTAGGTCCAATTCTTGCAGCTGGCAGCCATACGTAGTTATCTGCAATTCATTTGCTGCGTACAGTTTGATGTTTGTGGGTTTCAGCCCGGAATATGCCATCCTCCTGGGGATAACGGACACGTCAGCTTCCGTGTCAATCAAATATGTTGTTCCGTTGGACTTATCGCTGACCATCAGGCGAGGTGTTTTTGTGCTTCCGTCAATGGCCGCCTGTACCCTTGATTAGTTTTCTGATGGCTTTTCCATCGATTTCTATCCACAGGGCGGTACACATTTACATGACTTTTCTTTGAACCGTCTATGATAATAACAAAGTTTATCACGGTTTGAGCCGCTATTTTGGCTGCGGTGGTATCTTTTCTTGTCCCTTGATGGCGTCCTGCTCCTGAATCGGGACCTAATTTCTTTGGTGAGAGCTTCGATTTGGCATCTCAGCTCTGCCATCTCACTAAGCGGGTTGTTCGCTGATGTTAAACTTGCTGCTTGCACGAAAGCTCCCGCCGGGCGTGCCATTTCCATGATTTTATCTGTCTGTGCAGCCAGCTTCTCGATCTCTTTGACCTCACTTATCGCGAGAATTGCGCTGACGCTGCTGGGCATTTGTTCTAGAAATATCGCCCTCAGGATATCGTCCGCTATTTGCCCTTCGGCGAGGTTTCGAAGTCATTGTAGGAGGTTCGATGGTTTCGCGTCCGCTAGCTCGTCAGAACCCAGTAGCCTCTTGATTTTGGATGCCTGGGATTCTCTTAACGACGATGTTAGTCGTTCTTTAAGGGCTTGGTATTTCTCCTTTTCAGGTGGCTTCCTGATCAGATTCGCCACTAGCGGCTACAGGCTTTGGTTCAGGTTCATCACAACGTGACGAAACATTGTTTCATCAGTCACAATCCGGTGCGTCACGAATGCCATTTCCACCTGCATGAACCAAATATCTGGATATTCTTTGCTAAACGGTAGGAACCTTACCGTGCTAGCGATGTTTGCGCTGATTTCTGCGGGCACGTGGGCCTCTTGGTTTCCCGCCATTTTGGGTTCCTTGGCGTCGGCGTCGATCGCCACGTGTTCGTCTTTTTCTTTGTTACCAATCTCAATGGGCGTGCGTGGCGTGGACATTTCCTCTGTTATGCCCTTTTCCACGTGGCGTGTTCCTTTTTCGCTATCCACTGATCACGTCGGGGTCATCAATGTGGCTCTCTTCGTTGGTGGAATTAATCCACGAGTATACGTATATATTTCGTGATCGTTCGGTGCAGAGAGTTTATGTATTTTTAACAATAAACTTTATTCAACAACAAATAACAACAATGAATAACAATAAATAACAATGAATAACAACAATAATCTTTGAATCATAGCATGCACGGTCGCAAACGAATCTGAACTGGGAACTGAAGTTGTTTGTCTATGTTCCCTTCTATGCTTTTCGCCATCAAGAGTGGAAACCTTTTTCCTGACGCTTACAAAGCCGCCTGACGATCCTAGGCGCCAACATTTCGAGTGGAATGAGAGCCGCCGCATATCATGCGACAGTAGAAATCAGGCGTTAGCTATTTGTGATAAATTTGGGGGTTTTCATGCGGATTTTCAGTGGACATTCGGTGCGTTTATAGTTTCCTAGAGATGATACTAGGGAGTTTGAGTGTTGGAAGTTATTTTCCTGTGCTTTAGAGGCTATATCATTATGTACTAGGGATGGCTAGAACTGCTACTTTAGAATCACTCGTGATTGGATCACGTTCATTCCCAATCACAGTGATTTTTCACAGTGATCCGTTTTTCTTCGTGATCGTTTTTGATTGGTAGGGAGGGAACCAGTGATGGACATTCGTGGGAATTTGGGCATGCGCACTGGAACGCATGATCACTACCGTATACACTTAACTAGAATTTAGGGTACCGTTGGATCCCGGTAAGGAACAAAATTTAAGGAAGTTACAGGGAAAGAGACAAAAACAAAAAATTTTCTCTTAATCTACATGAGTATAGCTAGAGAAATACGTAGGGGATCTTCGATAAGTTAATTTTTGTGTGATTGGCGAACATTTGAAGTAGAAAGTTCAATTTTGTACAAAACATGGGAATTCCCAACATGCACCTCTTTTTGCGCTAAAGATACATCTATGGCATACAGAATCCCACGAGGGAAAATTCCAGTGCGCACGACCAAAGTTCCCACGAATGTCCATCACTGTTACGGATACTTGATATTTGTTATTGATTAATAATTCGATTTTTAAAATTATTAGCGACAATAATATTAATGTTTTCATATGAATGAACATAAGAATTTTCATTACTGATGATTTATACTTTTTCTTATTTTTAAAGCGAGTGTTAACATCTAAACAATACTTTTTCTTCGTAACAACAAACTTATCATTTATTTAAATAATCGACTCTAACAATTTGACATTTGAAATTTACAAAATATGCAATTAAGCAGCCTTTTTCATTGCTTAGACTACATTACTATACAATTTAAATTTGGCGCATTTTTACTTCCTTGAATGCCCACTAAGGGGAGTTAGCGGAACACTACAATCACAGTTAACGTAAACTGCTACTAAGACGCCATCATTCGGATCACGGTCGTGAATGGAGTTAATCACGAGCGTGATCGTGATTTTGTGATCACTGTGATAAATCACAGTTAGTGATTTTGCACGCCATCTCTATTATGTACTCATGCAGGAGCTCAGCACCCGGTGCACTACTCACGCATGCCAGATCACGTGTACGTGAGCTCGTAGAGTTTCGGATAATCGACAAAGCCAAACTGATGCATGCCCTCTTTCTCGATTCTCCGAAGCTACCCGAAGTAATATCGCACCGCCCCGTGGGAGTCGAGAGAGAAAGGCTCACATTTGCTTTCTCGCTTTTAACAACTGAAATCCGACCTCCTGCCAACGGCATACGATTTGAAAACTCGAGCCGAGATTCTCGACTGCCCAGGCATTTTTAATTTCCGACCTATGCAGGCGCACATAAGCAAAGTACCTATAATGAAAAAAAATTTTGTAAAATTTATTTTACGGAAATACACGTTTTAAGATCCCCTGATCATATTTTAATTATTGAAAAAAAAGAAATTTTATTTTTATTATTCTTATGTGTGAGAGTACATATGTATATTATTAATATGATTTTTCAAAATCAAAATATTTTAAGATTGAAAATTAATAAATTAAAATGAGAGTCCACTCTTTGCCAGTATCGTGCACGCTGTGACATTTTTCAATAAGAAGAGTTCTTATTTTTACAACATCAACGAAATAGTAGAATTAATATTTGCAGAAATTAATTGATAATGATTTTCCTTGATATGTTTTGAGATAACCGTATCAATTTGTTATGACGAACTAAATATTATGTTTGATTTGGCTTAACTTTGTATAAAAAAATAATTGTATTGATCCATCAAAATTAATAACGTGCACTATCAAACCGTTTAGAAAAAAAGGAAAAGTGATCCCGCTTGTCAGTTTACTACAAAATATGGGTTGAATTTAAAATTTTAAAAGGACATCGTCGAATATTTTTAAAGGTACAAAACATAGCGTTTCATTTTAGAACAGTAACATGAGTTAGCAGGTAATGTCATAAAACTATTTTACCCAGTTATATCCCTTTTTACCTGAAGTATAAGTTAAAATGTACGAGGTACAAGGTACGATTATCCGAAAATCGTTCACATTTTATCAATGTAAATGAAGCGGCCTTTCCATCATAGTTAAATACAAAATTTTGTAATTTCTGTGAAAACAAAACTTTCACTAGATGTACGTGGTGCTTGAAATTTTTATGTTTTGACTGATTTTACGAAAGGTACCATTGTTTAAAGACCTAACCATCCATAAAAGGGTTATTATGGTCTAACGGGGGTCCGGATTACGAGGAGAATGACTCTAGGAAAAAGTATTGAAATTTACGTAAATTTGTATTTTCGCTTGGTCGCGTCTAGCGGCCAAGCCGTTTATTTTATTTTAATCTTCAATGAAAGAAAAAGGAAAAAAACCGCCTAGACGTCGTCCCGACGTCTGGGGGAAAAAACCTGCCGCTGCTCGCGGCTCAGTTCGCGATGTCCTGTAACAAGGAAAGACAAGGCTGGGTTTAAATACCTAGTAACGCTTGTCGCGTTGCCCGTCTCGCTTTATCTCGCATGCTCCTGTCTGTGTTGGTCGCACTCAGGAGCGGGGATTACAGACGCTGCTCGACGAACTCAGCTATGCTTAGTGGGCTGTATACAGGGTGTCCCGTAAATAGTGTAAAAGCCGGAAATGTGGGGTAGCTGAGACGATTCTGAACAACAATTTCCTTTGCAAAAATGTCGGATGGAGCTTCGTTTTTGAATTATTAACGAAAAACACTGACGAATCACGGCGCGCGCCTGCCGCGCGCTCAGGGCCGTCCGAATTAAGAGAGCCACCGTGTCGGGTAGGTAGCAAGATGTGCATCGGAGATACGTCGAGGAACGAATACAAATAATTAAAAATACTACCACTGCAACTGTTACCTCTGCGGATTGGATAAATCAGCCAGCTAAATCGAATTTATTAATTATTTGTATTCGCTGTTTCCAAGGCAGAAGGAATAAAATATGGGAAGATGCTCTCGGAATTTTTAGGAAATTAATTCTTCGCACCTGAGTGACGCTTCTCGCCAGAGTGTGTTAAAATTAAAATAAGAATTATTTTCAGAAAATTAAAATAAATACGGTAAGAACCATTTGTAATCGTTTCTTATTAAAAACTGTACTGGAAAAGCAGACTGAATTTGTGCGTACCGAAACATTCTTCGCATGCAAGGAGTTAATAGAGAATTAATTGAAATTCGCCTTACCTATTTACTTGCAAGTTGCAATAGTGCCGGTTAGTGCACCCCTGTCAATCATGGAAAGGTCGAAGACCCCAATAAAAATCAGCTGATGGAACGGCCCGGTCACTGCACCCGCTTCTTACCCCGAAAACACTTCACAGCACGGTCACTAGCACTTTTCACTTTTACATTTTCGGGGTAAGAAGCGGGTGCAGTGACCGGGCCGTCCCATCAGCTGATTTTTATTGGGGTCTTCGACCTTTCCGTGATCGACAGGAGTGCACTAATCGGGCCTTATTGTCAGCACAGCAGAGCAACTTGCTAGTAAATGGGTAAGTCGAATTTCAATTATTTCTCTATTAAAGCCTTTGCATTCGTGGAATGTTTCGGTACGCACAAATCCAGTCTGCTTTTCCAGTACAGTTTTTAATAACAAACGATTACAAATGGTTCTTGTCGTATTTATTTTAATTTTCTGAAAATAATTCTTATTTTAATTTTAACACACTCTGGCGAGAAGCGTCACTCAGGTGCGAAGAATTAATTTCCTAATAATTCCGAGAGCATCTTCCCACATTTTATTCCTTCTTCCTTGGAAACAGCGAATACAAATAATTAATAAATTCGATTTAGCTGGCTGATTTATCCAATCCGCAGAGGTAACAGTTGCAGTAGTAGTATTTTTAATTATTTGTATTCGTTCCTCGACGTATTTCCGATGCACATCTTGCTACCTACCCGACACGGTGGCTCTCTTAGTTCGGACGGCCCTGAGTGCGCGGCAGGCGCGCGCCGTGATTCGTCAGTGTTTTTCGTTAATAATTCAAAAACGAAGCTCCATCCGACATTTTTGCAAAGGAAATTGTTGTTCAGAATCGTCTCAGCTACCCCACATTTCCGGCTCTTACACTATTTACGGGACACCCTGTATATGAACGTTCTCATAAATCGAAAACCGTTCTATCGCAGTGCGGAAGAAGAGATTCAATTTCTCAATACTCCGCTTTTTCGCGATGGTTGAATGTAGCAGGAAAGGACAACAGATGGAGGTTGTAAGGCTCCAAATGCTGCCCAAACCGCAGTTTCTCACCGTTCTCGTATACGTAAAAGACGCGGTGTGGTGTAGACCGTAACGGCGCACGTAGCGTCTTACGTTTAAAGGAGCTTACACCACGGTGCTCATTATGCGTTGCTCTACGCACACGGTACGTACTCACTGGCGGTCATTGAGCGTTGCGCGAGCAGGTCGAAAGCTAGGAAGTCCGGAATTTCTTAGCTTCGACAGGAGAAACGGCAAGCCCACATAGAGTATCGGCCAGAGATCACCCTGGGGGGTGATATACAAAACCGTGCGGACAATTCAACTTGACGCACGACCGCGTCAAATGCAGCAGTCCGTGCGACAAATATTTTTACACGATCGCGTAACTCAAGCGTCATGTGAAGAAAATCAGCCTCTCACGACCGCGTCAAATGCAGCAGTCCGTGGAGAGATCAGTATTGAGTAGGCCGTAGCCACTGGCTGGAACTAGAGTTTCGACGCATGGGAAACGAGGATTTTCTCGTTTCCCCTTTCATGATCGTGTAGCATAAGCGTCACGTGCAATTCGGCGAGCTTATACAGTCATTAATCGGGGCTGGTAGAATGCCTCACCAATTTAATTAATTATTAGCAGCAATAGAACATTCTCAGAGAAAGGTGCGAGTGTTCTCGAAACCATTTTTTGGTGAATCTGGTTTCGTCGCGGAGCGGAATCGGTGGTCGATCTGCTCGCTGCGGGGACCATCTGTCGAATCACGATGCTAAGGAGCGAACAGACAGCCGCAGTCGCGGCCACGAGAGGGGAAATCACCACCTCGCGGCGCTATCCCTGCTCTTCGATGTCTATCTTTTTTTAATTTCAATATTCCGCTACCCTCTCTGTTTATGGATCTTCGACGATCGATCCCAAGTAAACGTTGTTGGGTGGATCACGTGACTGAGAGCAGGCAAAACTCGTGTTTGGTTTTTCTAACCTGTATCGTTCCGTGTACCGATCTACGCATCAGAGAGTCTTTGGAATGTCGCGTACACGAAAAACAATACCGTACGAGGAATTTATGGTTCTCAGTTATAGTTCATGGTAAATTGGATACTTCGCTAAACGGTTCTCAAATCCGTCAATTAACGCGATATTTAAACAACCATCCAGATTCATGTATGTACTTCGTACATTGAAAATAACATATGTTAAATGTAATTGGTTAAATAAAAAAAAGAATATTCGAAGGTCAGACAAAAATATAATGTAACATTTAGTATACGATTAAAATATGATTGAAAAAATAAAATAATGATTTGTTCTGCCAGGGTTCGAACCTGCAGAGCAAAAGAAACTCGAACTTGCAGGTAAACACCTCATCGCTTACGCCACGCTAATTAGTGGTAAATGTAGTTCTATTTCTGAAGATAAGTACCTGTAATAACCTAACCCAAAACCGGGTACCATTCCAATTTTTTTTTTTTAGAATCGAAGTTTTAATTTGTCTTAGCGAAAATCGCAGCTGGTTAAGATGTTTACCTGTTTTCATTTACCAAACATATATTTTTCAATTAACCCTTTGCGAGTGAGACCATTTTGCATATTATTCTAAAACATTTGTGGTATTCGTTTTCATTGCGATTTAAGTAAGCATGTAATGTATAAGATTTCATTTAGTTTCTCATTTCTAGAAAAGATAGAGAAAAAGTTTATTTAATTTTTTTACATAAAATTGTATTCTTCCCAAGATTTATATGAAACATTTAAAAGATCTTTTATAAATTACGCCTATGCATCGGAACAACTATAAAACAAGAGGTACATTCATTATTATCCATGGGCTGATTATAGTCAGAGTCTAACCGGACTTTGAAATGAGAACATAAAACTTAAATGTAAAGTTTCATTTAAATTCATTCAGCCACTTACACTCAATCGTATTAATAATATACATACGTACGTTCATACATAGGAATAATAAAAATAAAATTTCTTTTTTTTCAATAATTAAAATATGATCAGGGGATCTTAAAACGTGTATTTCCGTATAATAAATTTTACAAAATTTTTTTTTCATTATAGGTACTTTGCTCTTGTGCGACTGCATAGGTCGGAAATTAAAAATGCCTGGGCAGTCGAGAATCTCGGCTCGAGTTTTCAAATCGTATGCTGTTGGCAGGAGGTCGGATTTCAGTTTTTAAAAGCGAGAAGGCAAATGTGAGCCTTTCTCTCTCGACTCCCACGGGGCGGTGCGAAATTACTTCGGGTAGCTTCGGAGAATCGAGAAAGAGGGCATGCATCAGTTTGGCTTTGTCGACTATCCGAAACTCTACGAGCTCACGTATGCGTGATCTGGCATAGTGTGAGAGAGCACCTTCGGTGCTCTTCTAGCACCTCTGTGCAGGAGTTCTATTTTCGCTTCTATGTGGACTAATGCTATGGAGTAGGATCGGGGTTTATTAAGTGTAATCCTGAGGTATTTATTTTGTATTCTTTGTAGTGTGGTAATATGTGATTTTGCGGTAGTATACCACACTGGTGCACCGTATGTTAGGATGGAACGGACACTGGTTTTATAGAGTCGAATTTTTAAGGTGTTAGGAAGCGGGCTATTTCGTGCTAGGAGCGGGTAGAGAGTGCGGAGGATCCCTATGTCTATACAGGGTGGGGCAGTAACTATTAGCACCTCAGATATCTTCGAAACTATAAGTTTCACAGAAATATTTGCTAAAGTAAATTGCACAGTACGAAGGGCGCTATTGGGTGGCGATAATAGTTTTTTTGCAGGTGGAGGTACTTCGGACATTTGAAGGTCACATCCATTTTTTTAAATGGATCGGTATGTTTTTGCTTCCGTATCACGATAGTGGATCTTAAAACGAGTTCAACGACCTATTACACAAGGTTATTGAAGGTCATAGAAAGTAGAGAAAGGCGATAATACTTACGGTTTTGGTAGTAAATGAAACATGTTTATAGTAGGTGTTCGAAATGATGACCATCACTGTCAATGTACCGTTGGAGTCTTTTTACGATTGATTGACTTGCAAGTCTTACAGCGTCAGAACTTATTGATGTACAGGCTGCAATAATTCGCTGTTGCATATCGTGAGATGTAGTTGGTACTTCTTTGTACACTTTCTCTT